>NC_056729.1:204887553-204940053 GCF_019279795.1 Protopterus annectens
AGATGTAGCATAAGCACATAGTGCAAACCTCCCAACCCGTCAGAGTAAGGAATATGGACAAAGCCATATGGCCTTCATCCCACAAAGCAGAAAGTTGATAGAAAAACAGGTTCAGCATTAGCAGGGATATTCTGAATGGTACAAATAATAAAACACAACAAATAATTTTTTTTATATAAATGCGATAAAGTTTAAGCATAGTTGCGTGGCTGTCACCATTGCTTAGTTATTCTTAGTCCAGCTTAAAAAGCACAAGAAGTTAAATAGCAAGAGACAGCCAACATAAACAGTACTGCAATAGTGTAGTGGTTAGAGCATATGATTTGCAAGCAGCTATTCTGGGTTTAATTCCCAGTGTACCCAATTTGCATTTCACATGTGAAAGCAGTACATAAACACTTTTTTTATAATTAGCTACTAAATAACATATATTTGTTAACCAGAGTACTGCAGTAGGTCCAGATGTGAGGTGTCAGTTTAATAAAGTTGTGAAACCTCCATATAAACACAAGTGCCCCATACAGTATAGTCACATATGAATAAATGTAATGATGTTAGGGACAGCAAACAAATCAAATTTATAACATGTAATGAATGATGAATCAATCCTATACAGCAAATAGTCTATAAAATAAAAAAAAAGCAATGCTAAGCATTGCACAGCTTTGCTTACCAGGTGTAAGCATTGTGTAAATATGACTGCTAAGCAATGAGTAGCCCAGCTAAATGAATTTGCCCATTTGCAAGCACTGCTGAACCTTCCCCTTTAAGCACTGCCAACCTTAGCTAAGCAGGTTTGCCCAGAGCTTAGCTCAGCATATTCAAAACCAGCAAAGGGCAGGAAATCAGCTGTATTTAAAACCCACAGGGGGGAATACAGCTCATAACAGGTTGCAGCTTCCTGCTGTAGGTAGTATGGAAGGTGTTGGCAAGGGCATGCACTTCCAGATGCATCACTGTGGCATACAGGAGTCAAGATCATTGTAGGACTCCTGGTAAAAAAACTATATGAGTGACTGCTGCTGGGCCAGTTCCAGGGCTCCCAATATAAAGCAGAAGCCAGGGACACTCTCGCCCATGATCTCACCAGTGCCACTGATATCCCTCGGACTAGTGAGCAGGTCTGGCACCACTATGCTGACTTGAAGCAGAGGAAGTGGGAGCTCTTGGATGAGTGGGTCCAAGAAGCAAGGCAGAGGGGTGCTGTCCCAGCAGTGTGTAAGTATTCATACCAATAACTGTTTACTAAAGTCCAGTCTGTGTGTGTGATGGATAGGTATGCCTAAATATTTCTCTATTTCCTTTACAGCTGCAGCTGAGTGGGCTGTGAATCTGGAAGCCCATGCCAATGGGTTGCAAAGGTAGCATCGCGAGGCTGGTGAGTAACAATCCTGCTTGTAGTAGTCATACCAAATAAATATAAAGTAGTAGAAAGTCACCTGGCAGAATAAAAACTGTGTATGTGTTGTACTGAATATACCAGACAATATGACAGTAATAGTCCCATACAGGAGAATTTAAATAAAACCGTAACTGCCTGGCAATAAAGTTCGAAATCCTGGACTGGTTGTATTTACTCTAGTATTGTATGGCATTTAGTGCTGCATTCTCTGAATAGTAATGTTCTGTTAACCACTGTTACCCACACTGTGCTACATGAAAAAATATGTCTAGGAATGTCTGTAAAAGATGTTGCAAGTACAAGGTCAGATTGTACAACCAAGCGAGACTTAGACAGAAAACACTGAAGGACTAGACAGCAGTTTCTAAATAGCTCACTCTGATGAAACTCAAATTGTTGTATCTTTAGCACACTGAACCATGGTTTGAATCCTGTGAGTGGTAGTAAGCTGTATGCATAATCATACCTCTGATATCTGAATAGTACTGTTGCGTCAACCACTGTTTCTCATACTGTGCTACACAAAAATATGTCTAGGAATGTCTGTATAAGACTGTTGTAATTACAAGGTCAGATTGTACAACCAAGAGTGACTTAGAAAGAAAACAGTGAAGGAACAGGCAGCGGTGTCTAAATAGCTCATTCTGATGAAACAGAAATTGTTGCATTTTTAGCAGACACAGCCATGGTTTGAATCCTGGGGAGTGGTAGTAAGCTGTATGCATAATCATACCTCTCAACTGTACAGATTTTCCCAGAATGTCCAGATATTTGGCTCATATTTTTAGCCTGTTCCTCTTTTTTCTGGACAAATCAGTGGGATGATCTCCGGATTGTAGTCACCAAATCATGACATACATTTGAGTATCAGAATTCAAATCCTTCAGAAAATGTATATTAAAACAAATCCTGTTACTCTAGCAACTGTCTAAAAGTTTATAAGAGCAATATTCACAATATGTCCCTATATATGTATATGTATATATATATATATATATATATATATATATATATATATATATATATATATATATATATGGGTTCACTACACATTACCGAAAACCCATAATCTCGACACCCAGAATACCGAGCCCCTAAGACCTAATGCCCATAAGGTTGAGATTTCACATTACCGACACCCACAATACCATAATGGTGATACACTGACTACAACTGCTGAATTATAACACTACCAAATGGGAAATAACAGAACAGGTGATACTATGTAATGGAAATGTGTTATCTCAGGTGTAGTGCTACATTGCAGTAAATATTCCGTTAGTAAGTCAGGAAAACAGTGCACTGACAAATATTGCAACAATGGGAATTCCACATTAACAGACCCACAAGTATTAAAGTGGGTGTAACAACATGTATGCTGTTCAATGGCTGACATTGCAGGGATGGCAAACCCAACCTATGATGTGCCTAGTACTGTTGGTGTGCTCTATCCATGCCACAGATCACAGAAATGTAAGGAGGTGCTCATTATAGATGGATACATTTATCACCTAGAATGCAAGACTGGTAGAAAGTGTTACTGGTGTTATAAGTTGAAAAGAAGCAACACTTGGAAGGGTCGAACAGTCACTGATTCACTCTCTGAGGGTAAATTGTTGAAGAAATCTATGCCGCACTATTATGTGGGTGATCCGTTTTAAGTAGAATGCTACAGCATTTGAGGAAAACTCTGTGTGAAGGCTGCTATATAGACAGGAAAGGTTTCAACGGCTATTAGACAATAAAGATGATTATTCGACCCTAGAGTTTGTGAGATGTATTGCAAGGCTACTTAAAATGTGAGATGTCATAGCTGCATATTAGGCGATATACTGCCATTGTTCCAGTATCTGTTTGTATTTCGTGAAGTTATTCCACTGTGTTAGTCTGTTGTTGTGTTATGTAGTACCAACCGTTAATCTGTCAGTGCTGAAATAAAGTATGTTAGGGTCAATGGATGGTGTTCAGATATTACGGTAATTTGAGTTTGTTGGAATTATCTGTTTTCCGTAGTATGACATCTTAGGGTGTTGTTGTGCACATAGTAATGTGGTTTGGTGTTGGCTTATCACATGCACTGCTCGTGATTGCTGTTGTAGTGTAGATTTCGAGATTTTGGGTACACGATATTGTGGGCATCGGTAATGCGAAATCTTGACCTTGTGGGCATTAGGTCTTATGGGCTCGGTATTCTGGGCGTCGAGATTATGGGTTTTCAGTAATGTGTAGTGAACCCACAGACACACACACATATATATATATATATATATATATATATATATATATATAGATATATATATATATATATATATATATATATATATATATATATATATATATCATGTCAAGCTTTGTCCAGATGTTTTGCATTAAGAGATTGAGAGGTATGTGCATAATTACAACTAGGAATCTGGGAATATGTGTAGAAGCAGTCAGGTAGTGTTAACAAACATTCCTTCCACAGGTCTACCAGGTAAGAGAAGTAGAATTTAGCTATAAGACGGTTGATGTATACACTGTGTACAAACATACAATGCCCAAACCAAGGCCATAGGGTACTGTAACAATACCTGTAGAGTAATGATTAGAGCAATGATCATTAAAGGTGTGAGTACTGCAAGGATATATAAGTTGTTAATTGACATCTCTCTCCCCCCCACACCATATCTGCAACAATAATCTGAACACACAAATCAATGGGTGGGTTTACACCAAATCTACTGTTGGGACATATGTCCTATTGTTCAACAAATATTGAAATGTGTTTCTATTAATGTTGCTATCAATGTAACCTGCATGCTGTTGTAATGGCCACTATGGTTCCATATACGCATGTGCTCTGTTTGATATGCAACTGTTCCAAATCTGGTGTTTTGGGTCAATGGGAATATCTATGCATGCTGTTATAAATAATCCTGGATTATGTTGATTATTACTAACCCACATATGTTCTAAAACTGCAACACCATAGCACGTTGGGAAGGACAGTCCCAGTGGACACACCTATCCTACCTCATCTAGCTGTGGCACTGGGCCTCAGCACGTCTGGGACCCACCCTGGGACCTACGCATTTGCTGGTCCTGCACCACCTTCCAGTGAAACTGCCTCAGGGGATGGTGTTCATCCCCCCTGGGAGTGAGCGCAGACAGGTACTATCACCTGAAGCCAGGTCCGGGGATTGGTGCGTAGTGAGCTCCAAAGGGAGTTTGAAGATCTGCTATGCCAGGTTGAGAGTTGCCTGGTGCAATTAGAGGGTCAGCCTACCCCTCCTACTCAGCCCACAGCACAGCCACCTTCGGGGTTGTGAAGGTGCAGTGGTGACTGCAATGGGTGGGGATGTTAGTCTCACTATTTCCATTCGGAAGCTCATGGGCTTCTGATTTCCAAACACCCCTCCCTATCCGAGGTGCTTAACCCTCATGTCATATACTGCCACTGTATGTTGTCTTGTCTGTTTTCTCTGTCTTCCTACCCAACCGACCTCCCCAAATATACCTGCTATCCTTCCCCAACATCCCACTCTCACCTTAAAAAAAAGGCAATCTGTCCTTCCCCCAAAATTTCACCCCATACATAGCTCTCCATTTCGCACACGTGTCCACTGGACACATGTAATCTGGACTAATTGGCTTCCCAACACATTATTGTTGTCCTCACCCCAGGGGGTTGAGTGTCCAAATATACCTCCAAATTTAGTATATATATGCACAGCTGTAGCTGTAGAAGAAATGGACAACTATGGACCTTTCCTACACATGTCCTGCACATCCCTAGCTACTTTCCTTATTGTCTTTCCCTCTTTATGCCCCCTTTTTCACTACTTTCCTAGCACCCCTTTTTTCTTTTCTTTTAAAGAAATTAGTGTGGGGGTAAGTGGGTGTAAGCACTTTTAAGCAGTAGTAAGTGGGATCAAGCCTGCTTGCGTGGTACTAAGCAATACCTACACAAATAAAGCACTTTTCAGCCTGTCTGTATCTGTAAGCATATTTAACCAGAAGTTAGCATTGCTTACTGCCATACAAACCCACGCAAGCCCATTTACAACTGCTTAAAAGTGCCTTAATCACTTTGTGTCCAACAGCCCTTGTTCTGCCCAACAACATAATAATCAGCCCTGCTCAGTCTTGAGCCCAGGACACTGTATACAATAGTCAGAGCAACAGACCACTACTCCATCAGAGCTGTACTACAGAATGTTTTTTTCTTAATATATCATTCAATACAGGTATAGAATACTATGGAACAAACACTGTGGAACCAGCATGTTTATAATATATAAATATACAAATATAGATGTGTATGGTAATAGATGCATATGAAAAGTGTCTACATCAGATATATGTAGCTGTACATACAAAATTACACATATAGAATATGTGCATATATATCATAAAATAATATAATGTGTAGATATCAAACAAGAAATATTCTGGTATATCAATATCAATATATATATATATATATATATATATATATATATATACACACACACACACACACACACACACACACACACACACACATATATATATATATATATATATATATATATATATATATATATATATATATATATATATATATATATATCTATATATATATATTGAAATGGATCTAGGACTTTTGAACGAAAGTTCAAAAGCCCAAATCCATTACCACTGAACACACTTTAACGAAAGTGCTTTCATCGTAAAAGCACTTTCGTTAAAGTATGTTAAAAAAACACAAAATCTAATTGAATGCAGCAGGGCAAGTCTCCCTGCACCCCTCAATGTGGGGGCTGCGCCCCCTACACCCCCCTACTTTAATATTCTCAGTCTGAGGTCGCACTACAGTGGGGAAAAGGGAATTTTCTCTTACCACACCATAGTACGACCGGAACAACAAGCATACGTACGCAAAAGTGCTCCTTCGGTGAACAGAACTTTCGTGCAAGTATGCTCACCAAATTGGGATTCAGTGAAAGATGCAGTCGAGCATCTGTACGGATCCCATTGAAATATATCTATACAAGGATAAATATATATTAACATAATATATACATATATATATATATATATATATATATATATATATATATATATATATATATATATATATATATATATCTAGGTACATATATATCTATACATAAATATACATATACAGAGATATCTATATGTACATATATATATATATATACACATACATACATATACATACATACATATACATATATAGATATTTATGCATATATACAGACACACACACACACACACACACACACACACACACACACACACACATATATATATATATATATATATATATATATATATATATATATATATATATAGATATATCTGTGCATAACATATACTGCAGTTATACCCAGCATCATACCTACCCCTAAGTGCAGGAGATTTTGACAAAGGCTGCAAAATGGGGGGGGGAGGGGCAATGGGCCAACACTAGGGACACAATGTACATCCTGCAGGTATAAATGTAGAATGTCACTACAGGAACAGGATGCGTGTCAGCATACATGTTCAGAAGGATGTCAATTATGAAACTGTAGTGTATGTCATCATATACTGACATACATCCCCACATGATGACAGTGATTCTCCACAGGAAGGAATAAAATGATACTGTTCAACAGACCAGAAATATGGGCAATAAACATGGACAGTGTGTAACAATCTGGATGATGACAGGTATGATCAGAGCAGCTGAGTGCAAGAAAGCATAACCAAGCCTGGCAAAGGGGGGGCCCCTGAAAATGTGGACATATCTGACATACTGGCGTAAATGAGCTGACACATGTGATGCAGTAACACCCTCCTGTCTGTTCCAACATCTATTGAGTGGAATGGAAGAAGTCCAAAATCCAGTGACTTCCCAGGAGTTAGTCATGTAAATCTTCACATATCCCCCACTGATGTGTTAGACATATACAACACTTATGTGGGCAAGGCAACACTACACATCTGCCAAATATCTGGACATAACATCACATTAGGGAAAATACACTGAGCTGCTAGCCATGTCACCAAGCAATATTCAAGCTACAGGCAGAATGACACAACAAAAAAGCACTTTTGCTATGGGGGAATACACATGTAATTGCAAATATACCAGGCACTCCAGGGATGTAACAGCACTGAGAAACAGACTCCTGTGTGAAAGTGCATACAGCATAAGGAGTGTGTGAACCAAACTGTCAGCATGTTTGATACTCGCACACTACCCCTACATATAATGGCCCAATACACAGTGTAGTATGATCCCTGACTGTGTTATGAGGCATGTGACAGTCTTACCCTACAAAAATGTAACACTTGATAGAGCACCAGAAACTGGATCCACATGCAAAGATGGATAGAAAAGGAAACATAACACTTACATCGACCCCCCACCCCCACCCCAAGAAATAACATATTCACAATGCACTGCTACACAATCCTGACAGTCTGTCAACAATAGCAGCAAGACATTATATATGTTATAAAGATATATAGGGGAGTATGAATTTAACTAAGATAAAAAAAAAATGTTACTTTTCCGTGCTATAATTGCTGCTGCTGCACTTATATTGATAAAGATGTGAATTATTTTGACACACTAACTGGAAAAAGATTTGAATTCAAATGTGCTGCAACCTGTAACCGTACTATTGTATACCTGACTACGTGCAAAAAATGTAAATGTTTCTATGTTGGTAAGTCAAATAGAAGACTTAAAGATAGAATAATTGAACATAATTCTGATATTAGACGGAAGATCTTGACAAATGCTCTAGCTAAGCATATAAATGAGACTAAATTTGAGCATGGTTTTATGTTTAAAGTCATTGGAAATGTAACCAAGAATAACAGATGGGGTGATATGAACACTAAATTAGAATTGAGTGAATATATATGGATACTCCTTTTATCTGCAGATAAATTACCTGGCTTAAATCAAATGGTATCATTGAAACCGATTTTAAAACCGAGACATAACTGTTTACATTAATTTTTATGTATTTGTTCCATTATATATTGGGACTTGTGCAATATTTTAATATATTTTCTTTTAAAAAATTGTGATGTTTCTTTAATAATATGTGATGAATTTTTATTGGCTGTGACTTAATTAATGTTTATATAAATTGTTTCAAGTAGGTGCACTGAGTTAATTCTGATGAAGGGTGTTTAACCTGAAAGCTTTGTTCTTATGATTAAAATATTACGCTACTCAGTTCGTCTTTGTTTTACTTAGTCTGTCAACAATAGCCAGAAATACAAAGACCGCCCAACTGTACACACTCCCAAAGAATGTCCAGGCCTTGTCATCATATATAAGGCCTCTTACACATAAAATGTCTGGCATTCTGATACCTAACTGGGATGATATTACGAATTACATCACAAAGCAATGATATATCATATCTCTATGCCTCAAACTGCATGATATATGGACAAAGTTTGACATACTCGTGGACAGAGGCCTAAACACAGGTCCAGGATGGAGATAACGCTGTTATAAACTGAGAAAATAGATGGTGTAGGTGTAATCCTATCCCCCAGTCACACACTCATCTGTGTCCAGCCCTCAATCCTGCCTGTCCGTACAAACCCACTGTCTGCAACCAATATAATGTAGCCAGTCACACTACCATCCTCTAGACTTTACGTATCACTTTTAATGGTACTTGTCTGTCACAAATAACTCCTAACTCCACTCCCCACCACACACAACCTGCCTGTACTCTCTTGTATACTTCTCCCCTACACTGCCCATGACTATGAACTGGTGTTCTCAAGTAGTAAGACCTATCCACCTTCCAAACTGTACCCCCTGCATTGTCACCATTCCTCTATCCCCACCCCATTCACACACATATATTCTTACTTAGTCCTGCTGACCATCATTCCTCCCCGCCTTACAACATAACCACACATCTCCAGGGTCTCCCCAACCAGTCCCCTAATATCACTAGACCACAGTATCATCTGCAAACTGCACAGTCAACAGGGGCCCCTGTCTGATCATGTCTGTCAACTAGTCCCTCACCACTGCAAATGTGAAAGGACACACAGCTGACTCCTGATGTACTCCAACCTCCACCTTAAATCCACCTGTCATGTCAAAACCAGAAATCATTGCTATCACACTAGCCTCCTACATATCCAGTGGTGTCTGACAGACTCCTCTGGCACCCCTGACCTCCACATGCAATACCACAACTACTCTCCAGGCAGCGTGTCATATGCTCTCTGTAGGTGCACATAGACACAATGCAGCTGCATTTCAGCCTCAGTGCAGAGCTCCATCAACACTTGTGGATTAACATTTGCATCATTAACACTCTTACCTGGCAGGAAACCATACTGTAAATCATCAACCATCACCATGTTCTCAACCTAGCTGCCACTGCCCTTTACCATTACCTCATCCTGTGACCGATCAATGTTATCCCTCACTTGGAACTACAGCTCTGCAGACCACCCTTGTTCAGATAAGCAGTATCCATATATATTCACCAACATCACAAACATCCTCTCACTTTCCAAGATTACATTAAACAATTCAGTTAAAAATACCACTGCCAGGTCTCAGAAACCCCTCCATTCATCCACAGGTATGTCACCTGGAACAACAGCCTTTCCACTGTTAAACCCCCTCATAGCTATACTTACATTCTCCTTGATAATCTGTTGCACCTCCTTATTAACCATAGCCACCTCAGCCAACCTACCCTCCCTCCCCCATTTTCCTCATGGAACAGGCCATCAAAGTGATGTTTCCATATGTTCAAAACACGCTCCTAGCTTGTATGTTTCACCCATATTCCTTTATCACCTTTTTCTGCTGCACATCCTTCCTAGCAATGTGCCTCTCTCTAGCCAATAGCTACAGGCCCTATACAACATCTGTGCTGTCCATTACATACAACCCCAGACTCCAAATCTATAGCCATGTGCAACACTCTCTTTACCATGCACCCCATCTCTTTATACTCATGTCTACTCTCTATATCTGTCTGTCAGTCCCACTTCTCCTTTGCCAACACCTTTTTCTGCATAATCTTCATTCCACCACCATGTGTGTAGGAGCAGTCAACATCTGGGCAGCAAGTCATCCCATGTCTGATGGCACATATTATGTCACAGGTGCATTAATGTAATGTTGAGTATGAGTACAAATTGGACACATCCACTGAGGGCAATCAACAGCTCATCCCCACATATGTCTGTGGCCTCATAGGCAACTATCCAACCCACCCTGTAATGGAGGTCAGCCACAGCACATACACACACACACCATAGCTACAGACAACCAGCTTTGCACATGTTTAGGACAAACATCACCCCCCCCCCGGCTCAACATCAGTATAGAAGAATATGCACACTACATGCACCTCTACCCTCATCATTAATCAGGTGCAAACTGCCTACTTACACATAATGTTATGCATGTCCATACAATTCTGCTAGGTACTGGAGTATTATTTGATGTAATGTTGTGGCTACTGATACTCATTACTAGTGAGCTGTCTCTGTAAAGAAGTATGGACAATGTCTGATATCCTGTGATGTGTTTTTCCCTGTTCATTTCTTTCAGGTGTGATGCAGAGGGTTCCAATC
Source organism: Protopterus annectens (assembly GCF_019279795.1). NCBI lineage: Eukaryota > Metazoa > Chordata > Ceratodontiformes > Protopteridae > Protopterus > Protopterus annectens. The sequence goes on from NC_056729.1 coordinate 204,898,568, forward strand.
AATGATGTCCAGGAGACAGCAGCCATAACTGAGGCCATCCTGGAACACTACCACATCCTTTTCAGTCAGGGTTGCCAACACCAGCAGGAGAGGATAGTCCTCTGGGAAGACCTCACAAAGAGAGTGAACACCTTGGGGAACCATGGCCTTATGTACGAACAGGTCAGGCACACAGCAACTGACCAGATTCAGCATGCAAGGCAATGGGCTGCTGCGGTGGTGAGGGGCTGTTTCGCTACTGGTGGCAGGCCAGCCAGAGAGGCCCCACTTACAGCAATGGAGCAGCTCCTTGCCATCATGTATATATGTATGGAGATGCATATATGTGGACAAATCTATACATAATACACACATATATGTATATATATATATATATATATATATATATATATATATATATAGAGAGAGAGAGAGAGAGAGAGATACATCCACATGTATATCCACAAATATGCATAGATACATATATATAGGAAAGGTGAATACATACATATCGACCTGGTCCTTCCTAAAATGGGTGATTGTTGCTCGACACCAATAGACAACTCTCCCTTGCTATATCTGAACACAAATTAATCACCTTTGGAAATCCATGGCCCTCCCATGCCCCCCCCCCCACACACACACAGGTAACCACCATAAAAAGCCTTTCCAATGTTGAATATGGCCTCATAACAACAGAGGTGGCTAACCTCACAGCAGCCATGCAAATGGAGACTAGGTGCATGACAATTGCATCAAACAACAATGCACTATGAACATGTACACAAATGCATGGGTATTGATATACCAACTACAACCAGGATCCTCATCTCCAATAAAAGGAAGCTGATCTGGTGGTCCCCTCCAATACAGACACTGTACAACAGAAGGAGAGAACCGATATGGAATAACATGAAGTCCCAAGACTGGAAATCAACACTTATCAGCTGCAATTGAAGGTTGAGATCCCTCATCAAATACTACAAAGTTAGCTGTGAGAACAGAATTGGAACTCATAGTGAAGACAACCATAAGGTCTCATACAGTTATGTTAAGAATCTCCATGGCAATAGCAAGCTTTGTTCTGAGCTACTAGACAATGGAACCTCCCAGACTGAGACAAAAAATACTGCCAATATACTGGCTGGCATCTTGAGTGCAAACATTACTCCTCACTCCCCCACCAAAGGACCAATCACAATACCAGTACATCCACCAGACACCCAGTATTACTGCAGCACAGGTTAAAACACCTCTGTCCAAGGCCAATAATACAGCTTCTATGGGAACTGAGAATATCCCTGGCTGTGTTCTACATGAACTACAGAGTGACCTGTTCACAAAACTGTGAATATGTCCCCCATGTTGGTTGGCTGTCTCCACATGTTCTGTTCTGCAACATATTGCCACCCACTGTATGTGAATCTGTAGTCCACTGCCTCTGTAATGTCCCTCACACAGGCAAGGAAATGAGGCAAGGCCCACATTAAGGAATGTCAAATATGTCAGAACTAGCAGCAGTGTCCAGGCCTGCAGCACAATACAATGTGGGCACCTACATAATGGTATGGCCATAGCAATACCTAACATCTGCACATCGGTACTGAGGACAGACAGTAAGTAGATAGCCAACAGGTTATGCATTAGGATGAATGTTTTGCAAGATACACGTCTGAAACTGAAAGGTATGCCATTACTACATGACAGCAGTCCTCAATGATATGTCCAAAAACATAGTAGTCTACAGTTAATATCAACATATCAGATCAATATCCAGTAGGGGATACATATAAACACACAGCTCAAACATCAAAAACAAGATACTCAGTACTCAGAGTCCAGCTTTGCATGCATGGGTGTATGGTTCCAGTACAACAATCTGCAATCTACTCTTACTTGAAAAAGTACTGTTAAAAGTACTAATGTAATGATGCAATATGTGCTATGCTATTTCTGTCAACCAGTGCACTGTAGCTGGTGTAACATGCAAGTGTGACTGCAAATAACCTGAGATACTACCATGTATGAAACAAATCCAAAGAGAAAAGATTGTGGTACTACCCATGTATACACAGGTATCCCATTCAGTATTCTCACACCCCTTGCAACTGTAATGACAGCATATAGAAGCATGTTATGCACAAGAAATGTGATTGATATATATATATAGATATATATATATATATATATATATATATATATATATATATATATATATAAAACATGTAGTGGAGTCATACCTCAGTACCATAACGCTCAACCTCTTAGTGCAAGGGAATGTAATGTATGTATTGCAGTTATAAATGTCAAATGTTGCTACAGTGACAGGGGTTGTGTCAACATACATGTTGTGAAAGAAGGCTCTTCTGAAACTGACATGTACACCATCAGTTACTGACAGACATCATAAAATCATCATGGTGAAGTACCACACAAATCACAGTAATGATCCTGTGGAATACAGAATAAATATAAGCAATAAACATGGACAGTCTGAAACAATCTGGTCAGTCAGGAGGTATAAACAGAACTTCTTAGTTCAAGAAATGTGGACAAGCCTGACAAAGGGGATGTTTAAAGCCATGAAAATGCGGATATGTTACACATACTTGACTAGATAAGCTCACACAGTTGATACATTCACATCCTCCTGTCTGTCCTAACACATATTAACTGGAGGAGCAGAGGTTCCAAGCAACATACTTCCCACTAGTTAGTGACATACATCTTCATAGCAGCCCACTGCTTTGTCAGAAATACACAACACATATGGTGGCCAGGCAACAGCACAGCTGCCAAATATCTGGACATAACATAGGGTTAATACACTGAGCTGCTAGGCATGTCACCAAGCACTGTCTACACTACAGGCAGACTGTCACAACACTAACCCAATGTTCCTATGGGGGAATACACATGCAATTGCAAATATAGCAGGCACTACAGGCATGTAACAGCACAGAGTAAAAGATACCAGTGTGAAAGTACATACCCAGAACCAATCTCAACACAGTCACAGTCACATAATGGTAAGCCTAAGTAATAGTACAGTATATGGACTGTGTGAACAACAGTCATTATCATGCCTGCCACTCACACACTAACCCTACATATACTGGCCCAATTCACAGTGTAGTCTGATGCCTGACTGTGTTATGGGACATGTGTCAGTCTGACCCTACAAACATATAGGCTGATAGGGTATCAGAAGCTGGAGCAGCATGCAACGTCAGATAGGACAGGACCAAGAACACTGACATCCACCCCAGTCTGTACACAGGCCAAGTAACATAATCACAATACATGGCTACATAATACGGACACTCTGTCTGCAATCACCGTAAGTACACAGACCTCACTACTGTACAGACTACAACAGAATGTCCATGTTTTGTCCTCAAATATTAGGCCTCTTATACATTACATGTCTGGCAGTCTGATATATCACTGGCTTGATATCAGGAATTATGTCAGTAAATAACGGTATACTGTACATATCCACCTCTTACTGCATGACATATGAACAAAGGGGGACAGACTTGGGGGGGGACAGGCAGAAAGACAGGGCCAATATTGACTTATTGCAGCTATAAACTGAGAACATTGGTGGTCTAACAGGGTTTGTTGTGACATATCTGCTCTGAGGGATATGAAGTCAGTAACACACATGAATGTTACCATTTACTGACTACAATTATCAGAGTATGCTACTGCATTTATAAAGACAGAAAATCTGTGAGTGACACACCAAATCTAGGACTCCAAACTCTGGTCAGTCTGAAGATAGCCCTACAGGTGAGAGTTTTCTCAACCACATAACACTGTCATTCCAGACTTTAAATCATGCAGAACAGCCATATCCATACACACCCTGTTAAACCAACATTACTTCAAATGTAGAACAGCAATACTTACATTCTGTCCCCATGTCTTGAACATCCCCCTCCAGTTAGTTGGCCTGTCTCCACAGTGTTTGTTGCAAGAGGTATTTCCAACTGCCCTCTGTGATGCTGTTTGCCACACACCCACATGAAGTCCTGCTCACAGTGAAGGAGAAGGGCCAACACTCACTTGCAGTGCTTACTTATAGCAGTGTGTTTTCATGCAATTGGCTATAGGAATGACACCACAGTTGTTCCACATGCATTTAGCAGGTGGAGGACTCCAATTCAGACACAGGCCATCAGCTGATCACGAACATTACCTACCAATGTCAAGCTCCTGCCTATGCAAAACAGATGCGTTTTTCCACATCTACCAGAGAAGGGGAGAGAGAGAGAGAGAGACAGAGAGACAGAGGGAAAGAAAGAAAGGATTTGAGAAAGAGCCAAGTGTTTTTGTGTATGGTCTCTGGGTGGAAAGAGATCTGTGGGTATTATAATGGTTGCCTGCTTATACATTTATGGCTGTGGATTGTCTAGAACAACCTCTATGGTGTTTGACAGCTGTTGGCCTTGTAATGTGACATTTGGACATATGGATCCTCAATATGAAAATGTAGAAAACCCACCCTGCAATGGATCCTGTTTTTACACAATCACACCAACACCCACACAGGATGCTGCTGACATACACACACACTTGCCAGTACTGTGTTTCATACCCCATTCTAGCTATGTATTGGTATTACAGTGTTACGCAGTTATTGCAGGTTCCACAGGGCTTATATGTCGGAGAGCTTTCCTAAGGTATCTTTGAAGGTGAGTGACATCAGCTGTAGCATTAAAGGAGGGGAGAGGGAAGTGTAGAAAGTGTGAATGACCACAAAATCAGGTGTCAACCAAGACACACACACTCTCACACACATTACTACAGTTGCCAGAACCAGGATTAGAAGTCCTATCTAATTAGTTGGCTACATTATGTTATTATGCAGTTATTGCAAGTGCCACACAGCTTATACATGGAAGAGCTGTCCAAAGGTATTGCTGAAGGTGAGTGACATCAGCTGCAGTGCTAAAGGACGGGGGAAGGAAAGTGTAGGAAGTGTGAATGACCACAAAAATCAGGCTTCAACAAAGACACACACACTCGCACACACACATTATCACAGTTGCCAGGACCAGGATTAGAATTCCTACCTAACTAGTTTGTTATACTATAGTATTATGAAGTTATCATGAGTGAAAGAGAGCTTATAGGGTTAAGACTTGGCCAAAGGGTTATTTCAATGTGACCGACATCAGCAGGCATGCTAAAGTAGGCCAATGGCAGGTGTAGTGGTGTGAATGGCCTCATAACCATTCATCGCCACACACACACATTATCACAGTTACCAGGACCAGGAATAGAACTCCTACCTAACTAGTTTGCTGCACTATAGAATTAAGTAGTTATCACAAGCACCACACAGCTTACATGGCTGAGACTTGGCCAAATGATTATTTCAAGATGACCGACATCAGCAGGCATGCTAAAGTAGGCCAATGGCAGGTGTAGTGGTGTGAGTGGCCTCAAAACCATTCATCTCCACATATAGTTGCCAGGACTAGAAATAGAACTCCTACCTAACTAGTTTGCTACTCTACAGTATTACACAGTTATCACAAGCGCCACAAACCTTAGAGGGCTGTGACTTGGCCAAAGGGTTATTTCATGGTGACTGACATCAGCAGGCATGCTAAAGTAGGCCAATGGCAGGTGTAGTGGTGTGAATGGCCTCAAAATTACTCATCTCCACACACACACACACACGCACACACGCACACATGCACACACGCACACACACACACACACACACACTCACACACACACACACACGTTTTCCAGGACCAGGATTAGAACTCCTACCTAACTAGTTTGCTACACTACAGTATTATGCAGTTATTATGAGCGCAACAGAGCTTATAAGGCTGAGACTTGGCCAAAGGGTTATTTCAATGTGACTGACATCAGCAGGTGTGCTAAAGTAGGCTAAAGGCAGGTGTAGTGGTGGTGTGAATGGCCTCAAATTGTTTCATCTCTGCATACACACACACACACACACACACACACACACACACACACACACACACACACACACACACACTTGCCAGGACCATGATTAGAATTCCTACCTAATTAGTTTGCTACATTACAGTATTACGTAGTTATCACAAGCACCACAGAGCTTATAGGGCTGAGGATTGGCTGATGGTTTATTTCAAGGTGACTGACATCAGCAGGCGTGCTAACATGGGCAATGGGAAGTGCACTGTGTGTGAATGGGTCATAAATCATTCCTCTGGAAACACACACACACACACACACACACACACTCAGTCACACACAACTTCACATTTGACAGGACTGAGTATACATATGCTACATGAATACTGATTTGTACTATCATGTTACACAGTTATCACAAGCACCACAGACACTATAGGGCTGAGGGCTACCAAAAGGAATGTGTACAGTGATTGACATCAGCACATCATGTGATATCGGCCAATTGGATGTGTAGTGGGTGGGACAGGCCTCATAATGGAATTTTCTCTGTCACTGTTTCTCTCTTCCCCACATCACTGTGTGTGTATTTTTGACATATTATAGTGTGTTGGCCTTGGATATGTGCAAGTATTCCTATCCAATGTGTGTGTGAATCATGAATGATCTACAATTTGGTGTGTGTGCACAGACATCTGCGAATGACAGATATGTATAGTCCACTGTGTTGTCAGACATGGGTTTCATTTCTCTAAGTGTAGGAGCATGCCCAGTATGACCTTCTGTATTGAGTGTGTGGATCCATTCCAGGAAGGGTTGTACTCCAGTCCAGGGTTTGGTGTTCTACACATACAGCTAGCAACCTGTTTCTGCAGGATATCTGTAGATAGGCTGACAATATGGAGTCGCAATGGACAACAGATAGGGGGATACTGTAACTATTGCTGTCTGTGCTGCTTGTGTCACATGGTTAGTGTTAGCAGAGATATTCAGACATATGTACTGTTTTACACTATGATGTATTATGTCATAAACTACTGACAGATATTATTATTTGTTCACACTTATTTACTCGGAAATGCAACATGAACGAAGCTAAGTCCAGTATTGTGGTCCACAGCATACAAATTATTGCACACTCCTGCCATTCCGGAGGAGTAGCTACAGACACTTGCTGATGGGTCTGTGTAAATGGTACAGTCCCTTGGTACTATGGTGTCTGAGGATCCCCTTCTTATACATATATATTGAGTTAACAGAATGGCCATATCCTGCTGTGGCCATACCTCTCAGTTGTACAGATTCACCAAGGTTACCCAGAGGCAGGGCTCATATATCTGGTCTGTTCCACTTCACATTGTGGTTTATGAGCAGGTTTGTAGCCACCCATTACTGGGTTTGTAGGCAGGGGTAGTATGAGCACACATCAGAGTTTCAGATTTCACACACTCCGTGAGATCCATGTGTCTACACCCCCCACTCTGTTATTCTATCCTCTTCCTAACATTATGTGAGCAATATCTGAGAAGTATCCCTATAGTTGACCCTTCATCCCAGCAATATTTATGGATTGATCCACAGTTCATGCAGTGGGACATGGGGGGCATGCTGCTGGGATTTGTCAACATGGCCTTGCATTTGTGTTCTGTTGACTGTGTTAGGTTATTAGTTGTGATCTCATGAGATACCATACATTGGCACTACAGGTAGGTCACAAGCCTTTGAGAGAGGACTGTAGGCCATTTGGTAGTGATACAGGCCATCTGTAGCAGGCCACTGCATTCTGTCACTCCTACATTCCCAGGCTGCAAGCCAGTGGATTCCCCTGGGGTGACGGGGTAAGTGTGCAAGGTGTTAATGGCAATAGTTCCTGTCCATATTGATCCATTGGTCTGGATGCAGGCAGGGTGCTTCTTACAAATAAGGACAAACCTGCATAGGACAGATCTTCGGCATGCTGCATTCTGTGGGTATTCTCATACAGAAGTGGGGTCATACTGTACTCATTCCCAACAGTAAGGATATGACCTGTGATAAACCTGTGGCTGATGGTGGGGTGAGCCGCATGCACTCCACTATACTCTCATACTTATTCTTATTTCTCAAAAGATCCAGAACTAGCAGATTTTAATTGACTCCAAGCATGTAAATATTGTTTCATCAAAAAAAAAAAAAACACTCTGTCGTCAAGTTGTTAAACTGTCTCATAATATATATTACACTCTGCAACTCTCAAATGTATGAACCCTACTCTTGTATTTCACTTTGTAACCTTTATTTTCTATTTTGCAACCTATACTGTATGGTATTTCACTTTGCAACCTTTATTTGCATTTTGTAACCTATATTGTATTATACTGTTCATGGAGCTTTTCTCCCCGGGCCTCCACTGAAAATGGGCACTTCTTGGCCCAGTGGACTTCCCCGGTAATCAAACTGAAAATAATAAATAAATAAATAAATAAATAAATACATGTGTGATACAGAAGCTACTTGCAGCTGATTCACAGATATTCCTGGGACATCCCCCTTATGCTTCTTTGTGCAGGGACATAGGCCGTCTCTCATTACTTCATAACTGTGCCATTTGTAGTCTGCCAGTGACTGGCCAGACTACATCACTATTCCATACTACATGGACAACTGATGTGCTGCTAACCTGTCTCACAATTCCAATGTTGTGTACAGCTGACAGTTAAATTTTATGCACTCTGTCTAGGGTACTTCCACCTGTGTACTGTGTGTATGTATGGGTCCACATTCATGGCATGTCCATCTTTCAGATGGTGAAAGATATTGACATCTGGACAGTGAGTATGGACGACTGCTGACATGGGTATTGCCTTTGGCACTGCAGTTGTCGGAACATGGCCCTGTCAACCACAGTACTGCCCATAGGCCACCAATACACAACCATCCATGCATACATGCTGACCTCTTCCAGACAATATTGAACACACAACAACCTAACAAACAGACCCCTGCATATTGTGCACATGCAACAATCTATCCTGTATATTGAGCCAGCTCGGGTAATCTGTGCTCCACTGATACTACTCCTCACACTTACATGTTACTGCATTTATACATAGGATTGTGGGGGGGGGCACACGTGACAAATGTAAACTGTGCTATGACTGTACTGGCATGTCAGGTACATTGTTGGCTTCCACATCATTTTGTATTCTGACCTATCTTGCAGACTGGAGGCATATCAGTGGAGTACAGAGCTTAGGTTTTATTGACCTACATTTCAGTTTCAGACTTCTTACCCTTCAGAAGTAACATACAACTGCCAAACCTGTTGCAGTCTGTCTGTGTAGGTCTGGAGGGGGGTTATTCATCATTGCCAACAATTGGAGGCCTTAGCCCAGTCTTTCTTTATGGTCATCTGCACCTGTCGTGCTGGCTGACGCTGGTAGTGGGTATGTGAGCCTCACTGACAGGCATGTGTGTGTCCTATGGACACACATTTGGGCCACCACATTTATTGCAGTGGGATTTGTCACTTTGTCTAGTACTGCCTAGTGTGTTGACACAAGTATTTGTTATGGATTTCATGCTGCCCATATAGGTGTCCAGTATCTGCTGCCATCCCATTCAGCCACCCGAGTCCCTTGCATGCTCGCATCCATACTATAGATACAACTATTAGAACATGCTACTCCATTCAGTAATTGATAGGAAGAGTGACTTAACGTGTGGCTGGGCCAGTATTGAGGACGGTGCTGGAGGGCTGACTATGTTGGATGCACATAGTACACTCCCTATACATGGTTAAACACAGGTAGTGTCATATTTGACATCTCTTTTACTGTATGCATGAGTCAGAGAGAAGTGTCATTCCCTGGGTCCCTACCATGTCAGTGTATGTGCTATGCGTTACCTCTTTGCCAAGACCTGGGCATACTGGGCACACCTCCTTCTGTCTACATGGGCAGGATCAGGTGGTTCCTCCTCTGAGTCCCTCTGTGCCTGTGTTGGCCTTGGCAATGGTGGAGATCTTTGTGGCCTTGCCCCGTGCTGTTCCTGCTGCAGCTGTTTCCACAGGATCATATTGTGTAGCATGGCACATACTATAAACATTTGAGTACATGTAGCTGGAGAGTACTGTAAGGCTCCTCCGGATATGTTCAGACAGCGGAACCGTGACTTAATCATCCCAAATGCATGCTCTATTATGATTCTGGTTTGTGCATGTGCCTCATTATGGAGTTCTTGTTCAGGTGTGTGTGCATTTTTGAGGGGTGTCATCAGCCACGGCTCCAGTGCGTAGCCAGCATTCCCTACTATGGGGCCATATGGGATGTCCCGAATGGCAAATGACTGGTACAGCTGTGTCATATGCCAGATGTGGGAGTTATGATAACTTCCAGGGCTGCCAGCACACACATTCAAGATAATACCCTGGGCATCGCACATAACTTGGCAGTTGATGGAGGGGAAGCCCTTGCGGTTTATGTAGACCCTACCCCGCCCACTGGATGGTACTTTGATGTGTATGTGCATGCAGTCTATAGCACCCACTACATCAGGGTATTCTGCTATTTGGTGGAAGAGACGCATACTGCTGGTCAACACCTCATGTGCTCACCAGCATGCGCTGACATGGCATCCAGGAACTGGTGGAGTACCCTGGATGCTAATGACTGTGAGATTCCCATTATATTCCCAGTTGCCCTTTGGAAGGTACCTGTGGCTAGCATTCATAAGCCTACACATACTTTGGTATCCACTAGGATGGGTTCCCCTCTGTTGGTTCTGTGTGTGAAGGGGGAGGCGGCACAACTCAACAATTTGCTGTAGAATGTCCCTGTCCACCATATAGCGCTCCACTATCTCCAGCTCATGTAGGCACTGGCAGGTTACCCTGGGTCTGTACACTCTTCTCCTCCTCCTCCTCACTGTGGATTGGTCATCAGAATTCACATCCTCACCACCCTCAGCCTCTTTCACATATTGATGTATGAGACCAACAGCAGCCCCTATCATTTTGTTAGTTTTGTCAGGTAAAATTTCCCTGCCAGTGTACACTGGTGGTGTAGATTTTGTGGGAAAAAACAGAGTGAAAGGCATTTGCGTAGTTTATAGTACTGTGCTGGGCTGGGCTGCTGCCTGTGTAATTGGCTGATTCTGATACATTTCACCTGCCAGCTATGCTAGTTCTCCTTGATTGCCTTCCTACTGCTGTTTTCCCTTCCCATTGCCTTCCCGTTTAAGCCTCAAGGCATGTTGTGCATACCTAGTGCTCAGATGTGAACTGAGCTGCTATTTCCTGATTTTTTTTTGGGGGTGGGGTTGTTTAAAACCCGATGTGTGGTGCACACACCCATTAAAGCAAGTAAAATAGTGCTCAACAATGTGAGACACACCCCCTTCCTTAGCTCTGCTTAGCTAAGAGCAAGCATGGCCTGCAGGGCTCTAATACGTTTACACCAAGCATGACACACCCCCTACTGAAGTCATCCTCTTGTCCTGGCTACATGGTTCCCTATTCCTGCACCTGCACGGTTAGATGCCGGCTTCCAGTAGGTAGAAATCTGTGATTCAGTATATGTCCCTTCATTTGCATACCCCAGTGTGCAGGTCTTAGCTTAATCAGCCAAAAAAACTAAAAGTTTTATTTTTATAATATTTATGTTCCTTTTAATGCCAATGGCCTTTTATTTGGCCATTGGCTTCTCTGTTCTACATAATACATGCTTTTCACAAGCTGCCATGCCTCCGTTTTGTCAGATGCAAAAATGTATTCGGCTACTAGCACTGACACTGATCCGATACGGAATCTGTGTAGCTTGCTTGATCATAAAATCCCCTCATTTCATGGTTTTCACCAGCAAAAGAGGCGATTTGCATAATGAATGGAATTCCATGCAGGAACAGTACAGGGCTGCTCATATGCTAAAACAACCCTATTCTGGATCACGCGGTGGCCATATTGCATGCAGGAGCTGCTACACTGTTCCTGCATGGAATTTGGCCATTCATGAATCTGGCTGAAAGAGTTCCAAGACTTTCTGTTTTTTTCGCCTGTAACTGATAGTACATGGTACAGATAAAGCTCTGAGCATTACCAAAAAATATGCTTGTGTGTCTAATATTAATCCCTATTATGTGTTCTCAACATGAATGCCATGATTCACACTCATGGTTAATTTCTTGGCATTTATGTCTCAAATATATAATAATCTGATTATGATCAGAGATATGATCATAAGTCTCTATAGTCATCAATTAATGTATTTATTTCGTTAGATAGTTATTAATTATTTTAACTTATAAATCTAAGTAAAATCCAGGTCTGGATATAACTACATGCTGTTTAGTAAGCTGTATTACAATGCAGCTACCAGACTGATGAACAGACCCGAAGACTTCTTAAGATACTTAATTGTTTGTTCTATTGCCATAGATCTCAGATTTTACCCTTGTGATGAAACCAACATGTAAGTATATGATTACTGTCTGCAGTATATTGCCACACTACTTTCTCTTATTGTTTTTTTGTACCAATATTGTCATTATGCAGCAGTACAGACAGACCATCAGAAAATGAAAGAAAGCATGAAAGACATAGAGCTATGCAGAAGATAGATAAATGGGCTTACTATCCAAACGTATTTGCTTACATGCATTATGGATGTAAATAATATTGTTTAGATATGTAGAGAGAGAGACAGTCAGACAGACAGCCATACTGGCAAATAGAATAGTACTTGGAATGGGGTTCTTCTTCATCCACAGTCATACTTGGTGTGTCATGTAGACAGATGCCCTTACTGATCACAAAATGTCATCCAGCATAGCTAAACGTCAACTACTTAGTACAAAAAGAAGCCATGAATGAGCTACAGTGCCTGTCCTTTTCATGAGCAGAGTAATTTCTTATCAATCCCCAGGAAACTATTATGTATACTATATTTAGTAGGTATGAAAAACAGAATCACATAATTCCTGGGAGAACTGATGCAAGAAAAGTTAGTACAATAGAATTAATTAGTTTATAACATTACAAATTCTTACAGAAAACATATTTGAATTCAGTAACATTCAACTTTCATAGTCATTAGTATATTTAAACGGTAAAAATATATGTAAATTCCACTGGCATTTCAAACAAAAATGTTTTTGTAAAATGAATGAGTATTAAACTGTAAACTGTACAAAGAAGAAAAGTGATTTTTTTCAATACCTAGCCAAATGTAAGTAAATGCAGAGATTGTCTTTACTTCCACTGAGATTTGGCTATTGAAAAAAGAACAAAATACCCTCTTTAATTCTACAATTAATGACAAGACTATTCATCACAATAACAATGCTCTAACTACCATTCATAACAACTCTAATTGCATGCAAGTAGATACTGCCCAGCATGCCCTCTTACTTATGCAATGTTACTTCTTCTATCAACGCTAACACATGTAAGCTTTATTATTCATCAATTACAGCAATATATATTGATTCAGTCTTCTTTATAAGTAATCACTAAACATCTCTGTAGTGACACAGAAATGATTAAACATAGGTGAACTGAATCCAAAAAATGAAATGCTGATTGATAATGCAAAGTCCATTGAAAATATGAGAGAAACTGACAAATGCAGGTTCTGTGAAACTTAACCAGAAACAACTGCATATTTTGTTAGTGGATGTGATACACTCATGGCGGAGGGCCAGTATACTGAAAAGCACAATAATGTGGCAAGACTGTTGCATATGGGATTGTGCAAACACTAGAATATAGACGTAGCTGGGAGTCATTGGGAAAATGAACCACAAAGCATTACAGAGAATGATGGTTTATATCACATTGGATCACCCATTACTAACAGTTCAAAACAATAGATGCCAGAAAATCACATATAGTAGTCCATGACAAAAAATGCAAAAGTAGCGCTAATCGTTGACATTGCTACATCCAGTGATTATAGTGTCTTATATACAGAGAGAAACAAAGTCATAAAATACCAGGATTTGTAAGCAGAAATAAGAGCAATGTGAAAGACAGATACCCAGATGTTCCAATAGTTAGGAGCAGCAGGTCTAATAAAAAATAATTTACAGTCATACCTAGATATTCTAACAATGCATGTAACTGGGCAAATTGCAAATGTTGATAAGAGCCCTCTTGACTAACACCAAAGACTGAAACATTACTAATTTCACAAACTATAATTGTACCCTGACTGAAGAATGCAGTTGATTCCTGTCATGGCATTAGAAATCAAAAAGACTTGGAGAAAGTAAACTGAGGCTAACTTTTTAACTGACAATTCTCCCAACTGGATTCTCACTGATGTTGATAAAATCCTCTTACTACCTAAAACTACCTATACATAGTCATTGCTTACCTATCATACTCAGCTTCAGTGGCAAATTTCAAATCATGTTTACATAGCTTCATAGGTTTATACAAGGCTAATGACCAATAAGGCCTTTGTAAGCCTAGCAGTGAAATGCAAGTTATATGTTTTAGATGTTTATATAGGATATGATTTTTGGATATGGCTGACTGCCTCTGTCCATCAGACCAGAGGTGAATTATTTATTTGCCATCCACTGGCTCAAGCAACACTTAAATAGGGTCAGGGAGGGACATTGTTTCACATGGATGGGGAACTTATTCCAGAGAATGGGAATTCACTGTCAAATGTGTCCTACTTATGTCACAAGCAAAACTTAGGTCTTTTGAAATAGTAGTTTTGATGCTGTTTGTTTTGCAGCTGTGCGAAAGGTACTTCGGAATGGGGTCCAGGGATATCCTGTATGCCAGGCATTGGTCACCTCTCAGTAGTCTGAAAGAGACTGAGTATAGCGATAATGAGTTGATGGGATCTGTGTAGGACATTTTGTTTATCCCCTGTATTCTTTTTGTAAGGAGCCTTTGCAGACATGTGTCTGGTCAGGTGCATAGCAAAGGGGGCATTTTTACTAAATGGTACGTCTGATTAGGGCTGAGTATAGTGGTACAATAACTTCCCCGGACGTAGATACCATGCCATTACATATAAGTTCAGAAGTCAAAAAAGTCAAAGTAAAAAGTAACTTTATTGTCATTCAGACAATACACAAGTGTACAGCTGAACATAATTTCATTTCTGCAAGCTCATGTACAACAGAAAAGCACAGAAACAAAAATACAACAACATTTACAACAACAGTGACTGAGCCAACAGTAGGCACAGAAGCATCCATCAACCATTCATAATCCCACAGACTATGGCAATCCAAATTGTCCACGGTGCTACCATCACTCTCTCCACACCAGCAGCATCCTAAGTCCCAGTCAGGACTTGTCAGGTCTCCTCCAACACCACTAACCAAATCCAATTTAAAACAAAAGCCAGTAGAATAAAACTGGACTTGTACCACCTGCATTCAGCATGAACACCATGAACAGCCCCACCAGTTCAAGTATCCTCTCTCAGTCTTCACCATCCACATCTCACCATTGCCAACTCCATCTCTGACATCTCCGACAGTCATGAGCAGCTTCTAAATCCAATCCAGCTCACTCCAACCAAGCGAAATCTAACACTAGACTTTCAAAACAAACCTGGCAGCCAGTAGACTGATTCCAGCATTCCACATTCTGCACCTCGCTTAACTCACCACTAAAGGCCCAAACTTCCATTTTCAGTTCCATTTTCAGTCCAACAACCCCAATAAACAAAAACAAAGCAACACGGACACCTCAAAAACCACGTTGCATCTTCAACAAGCCCAAATGTATTAAAACAAATTAAAATTGGCCACAAAACACAACATGCACATTGGGAGCCAGATAGGCCGCTGCCAGCCTAGATGCCACCATATTTCTTCCTAATCTGTTCATAATAAGTTGAGAAACAGAATAATTTCTTTACTACCATGGACTTGTGGTCGAAGTCGAGGTCACTGGCTACATGTGTTCCCAGATCTCTGACTGGTGTGTCAACTCTCAGGGGTGCTTTTTTGATGATGTAGTTTCCTGGGATGGACAACTTACCAATAGGTACTATAATGAATTCTTTGGCATTGAGTTTTAAGATGTTTCTTTGTCAACAGTCTTTTGTCTGTGTTGGACCTTCTTGTAAGATGTTTGCATCCTGGGTGAACTATATGACTGCTCCCAGTTTGCATTCATTTTCTACCTTGGTCAGCCAGAGGCCCTTGACATTGGTTTTGACTTCTGAGTAGTATATGCCAAATAGGAGGGTGCCCAGCATGGAGCTCTGAGAGATTCCACTAGTGGTAGGCCTCTTTGTGGGGGTGGTCTTACCAATCCTACTTTCCTGGGTCCTATTTCTGAACCAGCTGGTTATCCAGTGTGCTGTATAGGGATTTATATATAATTCCATACATTTCTTAACAATGCCCAAGTGGAGTATTAAATCAAATGCCTTAGCCAGGTCAGGGTAGGCAGTCTGCACCATTTTATCCTCTTCCATTGAATTGGTGACTTTCTCAAAGAAGTCCACAAGGTTCAGTTTGCCAAACTCAATATGGGCTAGAGTCTGTGTCTGGAGGTCTCCTGTTGTCTTTATTGATTATTTCCATGAAAATTCTTTCCTTGGCTTTGTTTATAAGATTAGTCAGACTAATGGATCTGTAGTTTTTGGGCTCTGTTAATGGTCAGAGTCAAAGTCAAAGTAAACTTTATTGTCATACAGATCAACACAGAGGAAAAAGTGTGTGTCACTGCATGGAATTTCAATACTCAGGCTCGCACCATAAGAATGACAGATTACAGATGGAAGCTTGATTAAATTAATAAAAATTTAAACAGTAAAAATAAAAATACTAAAAATAAAGTAAAAAAATAATGTTTTTTTACAACAGAAACAAAACAAATACAACAATAACAGGAACAGACTCAGTAGAAATATAAGCATATATAAAAAACAGTAGTATAAATAAATAAAAGATGCACATGTGTAAAACTTAACCACTACCAATATATGCCATAAACTTACAGATTACTGTCCATCCTTATGGAGAGGGATGACTGTTGTAGTCCTCCATTCTCATGACAAAAATGCCTATGTTGAAACTTTAGTTAAACAGTAACTACAGTTAGAACATATTTTGGACTATTCTGGAGGCATCCTGGGATATTATTGTAGCCCACTGAGGCTGTGTTCTTGGCCTTAGCAGTATATACTCTGTATTTACAGTTAGAGGGGCTATACAGGCGTGTTTTTGTTAAATGTGATATCTTATCTATGCAGATTTGTATCTTGAATGCCTTATATAAATGTGCGTTTGTAAATATAACTGTTTTAAATGTATATTTATATCCCCATTTTGCCCATTTTGTAATAAATGGTTATGTTACAGGTATGCTATGTAGTATGGCCCATTAAGAGACTGGGTTACATACTATGTATTGCCACTCATCTATTTATGTGTTGCTGACCTGCTTTCACTGCACATTCATTATCATGACGAGATATGTCACATATAGCATTCAGCACCCACTAGTGCAGTATCAGACCTCATATATGCAGACAGCCAAATGGATTAATATAGTAAAAATGCTTCACAGGCAATATTGTCATGCATTTCCTGTCTAAAATGAAAAAGTCAGATGTTTGCACTCTCATATAACTATAATGCTTAAAGGTTCGGATATGTTTAGCCTTAGCAGCAGGCATTGTGTTTAGTTTTACGCTTTAGCCTTTAATTATATCACATTCATTTTGTTTCAGCAGAGACATTTTTAGGCAACTTACCAGACTTCTGATATATCTTGCAGGGGTTCCCATCTGTAACCAAATGTGCATGTAGCTAATGTAGTTATATTTTGTAGCTTACTGAGACCTGCTGAGCCACATTAAACAGTAAGAAAAATGCCTTGCGTTCTAACTGGGTGCCCTCTTATCTCTGTCTCTTTTTTATTTTTATCTTTTATTGCATTATTTTTATCTTTTCACTCTCTAGTACGGGGATACACCAAAACGACCTTGAAATAAATCCAAATGCAACCTCGGTACTTCTGACAGTGTTCTTTATTTCCTTGCTACTTCTTTTTGATTTCATTTTGTTATGTTTTATCAGCTGAGAGGTGGCAATATTTATATATGGCTAGGATATTACATTTCTTGTTATATAATTTGTTGATTCTACTATCACATCATGCTGGGCATTTGATGAATGTATTGCTTTACTTTGCTTATGATAGACAATGTCAAACCAAAACCAGCTGTACACAGAGAATAAAGCCATAAAACTCTTCAATAGAAATCAATGTTATCTCACATTACAAACAGACTTCAGAATAGAGATGAGATTTACACATCCTGCTTACATATGAAAAATATGCACATCAGATGACTGTTTAAAACATGACTGCTTAACACCAATCAAAAAGCATTTCAGATTCAATGTACACCTCTCATTCTCAACAGAGTAACCCTGCCATTATGCCCTGGTGGCTGTCCTGTATTAAACTTAGTCTTCTACAGATATTTGATTTTCTTTAGTAAACAGATGCAATTAGCCACACCTCACAAGAACCAACCACAAAACAATCCATCTATCAACACATGCAATTAGACACACCTCAAGCCTAACTCACAAGAACCAATCACAAAACAAAACAATCCATCTATTTATCTCAATATAAATATAGATATGTTAACATCTCTATATACTTGTAAATGTTTACACAGGAAAATGTTTGTTTCCGTAGAAGAAATTGTAAACAAATGTTATTATAAAAAAATGATAACAGCTTGCTACATGTCTTGCTAAGACAAAAACTACCACTTTATATTCTTGCAACAAAAGACCATTCAATATGAAAGAGAGTTACAGATGGACCCTCATCTATATATCTGCAGTTTTTGCATGCACCATATTTAAAGCTGCAATTCATCTTAATCCCCTATGCACCTTTATTCAGGGTTTCACTCAGTAATAGATGTTTCTTATTCACAGATCTAGGGTGCTCCCCTATTTATTTAGTGGGTACAGAATTTCCTTTGCAGAGTTTTCCAATTTTCAGAAATAGCATGTCCGTTAACACTTTTGTGGGTGATATCACCAGCTTCATTTAAACTTTTTTTCCATAGAAATTGATAATGGTTATCATTTTTGTTGCCTATAACTTGTCTAAATATACTTATAGTTTTTTATCCCTTCGGTGATACATGTTTCAGTAGGTTCATCTCCTCAAAGAATAGAGTGCCTTTCCTTGAAAGTTTAGAAAGCCTAACTGTTAGTTTTTAATGATATTTTCCTTCATTTATCTAGGTTGTCAAATTCTACTCAGTCAAGACTCAGGCAGGGAAGGACTTAATGATCTTCTTTTTCTTTGTTTCTTCCTGCTGTCATCTAAAGACTGTGCATTAGAACACAATGCCAGCAGCTCATCATGAAGACAGTTTCTACTCAGCACTCAGCCCAATGGAAAGCCTGATCCAAAGAAGTATTTCAGTAGTGCACAATCACATTTGTGACTCAGCCTTGACTACAAATATCTTCTGCATACAGGTTTGCTTTAATCCACAGAGGTTACACAGACTGATGCACAAATGCTATAACTCCCTTTTGCATGAGGTCTGTCAGCTGTATTTTTACAAGTGCAAAAAATATTACCTGGCCACAAGCTTTAATGCTTTGATGGCTGCAGCCCTCTGGCTACCATCATTGCAATATCACTTTATGGTAGGCAATGACATAATTAACAAGAAATGCTTAGGTAAGTCACCTTGCTGCTAGGACTACAGTTTGAGCCATCTTCTAGAACTGATGGCTGCATATCAACATTATTGAAAATGATGTGCAAAACCTCTCCAGTAAAAATCTTATTAGTATTATATATATTTAAAATTGACAGTTATACTATTCTAAATTAGCATTTCATACATTCAAAACAGCAAAACACTAAAAAAGCAAAAAAAGCCAACACTACAGAAAGATGTTGGAGAGAAAATAGCAATAGACAGGCCCAAATTCTTATTTTATTTTATCTCATCAAATTTACATTTTGTTAAATGAGTTTGTCCTTTGGGGCAGAGCCCCTGCACAAAGAAGACACAGGGAGAAAAAAACTACACAACCAACAAATGTTATGAAGCTTTTTTGTTTTTGTTTTTTAGTCATTTAGTTAAAACCAGCTGTTCGTGACTTTAAGAAATTTTAGCAATACAGGCCTGTCTGATAAGTACGGCTTCTTTAAGCTCTTGTAAATTCAGATTCAATATTCTGTAATACTGTCCATCCACCTTAGGATCTGTTGCCTCTTTTTATTTTTTACTTCAATCTTTCTAGCATCAGTGTCATCTGTAATGAATCTTGCCTGCTGATTAGATCATCAAAGTATTTGAGATTTAGTTTTACCATTAGGCCTTTCACTAGACAGTCTGCATTATTTTATTAAATATTGACTGCTTTGATCTTCTTACACTACATGAAATTCTCAAATGTTTTCTCTAACCATCCAAGTTCAAAAGCTTCAATTTCCATAGTTTTATTTGTATACCAACTCTTGCAGCCATACAGTAATGCCAAAAAGCCATAGCTTCAGCTATATAGAGCGGTGTTGACAATATGATATATTTTTTAATTAAAATGTTATCCAGAGCTCTCATACCTTCCTTCAAAAAGCAAGCAACTTTTTATTTCATGGTTGCAATCACTGTGGACAGAGATCTATTCACCAAGGAAAACAGAAACTTTCACAGTCACCTCTTCTGTCCTATCTACTTGTAAAGAATGGATAGGACTATACATAATTTTAGTTTCTTTGATGCTGCGCAGCAAGCCAGCTTATACACTTTCGAACGGCACCTTTATCAACAGGGACTTTACTTCTTCTTCACCTTTAGCCATTAAAACGATATCATCTGCAAATCAGAGGTTGTTAATATTTCTCCAAGAAATTTTTGATTCCAGCATCTGATTGATCTAACCACCAACTTTACAATATCTATATACCTATATCGATCTATCTATATAATACAATTATAAAAATGCAGCAGAGGAATAAATAGATTAGATAGATAGATAGATAGATAGATAGATAGATAGATAGATAGATAGATAGATAGATGGATAGATGGATAGATAGATAGATAGATAGATAGATAGATAGATAGATAGATAGATAGATAGATAGATAGATAGATAGATAGGTTTATTATATAGATAGATTTGTTAGACAGATATCTGAAACCACAGTGTTCCATAAAGGAACTTGCATTAAGATAAATAATATACTCATCCAGAAAATACTCCAGCACTACGAAAAAAGCAAATAAAATACATTTATTAAGGTGGCTGCAACTGACCATGGTTGACAAAGCTCATACAGAGTGAAACCTCTTTAAATACTCAATGATTTTGTCACTTTCCTCACTCTTGTGTGACTGTGGGACTGATATAAGTTACTTTGGTGCAGGGAGACTTGTCACACAGTATGGGGTGCAGGGGTGTTTGCTTTCCTCCACAAAGAAAAAAGGTTTCTGTCTCACTGAAAGTGCTTTTTCATCATTTCATTTTACAATTATAGGACTCACTAGAGGTATCTTAGATGAGAAAACATGAATCCTAGCAAAACATCATCCACCAAAAGTTCACAAAGTAGTCAAAGTTTGACATGTTTATTGTTTTGCAAACCATGTTATGTGTCCACATAATTCTGTGTTTTCCTGCAGTCTTGACATTCATTAGCCTAAGTGAGCAGACCATCTGCAATAATGGGTATGCGTCTATGCACTCTTCAAATAGATTCAGCCTCTGTGACCTGTTGTTTAAATCTGCTCCAAATACCATAGTAAAGGATTTATCACTGCATCTAAATCAATGAAGTTAATCTTATATCCTTTACACATGGATATGTCTAAAACAGAATGTCAAAGAAGCTACTAAGTACTCTTTCCTGTATCATTGTTATATTCCTTTTACAATCCAAGATGTTATGTTTCTCACAGCAAACTAATTTGTACCCAAACCCTTAATCTATGCCAAACTGAATGATTTACTTTTTGGCCCATCAGAGCACTCCTGCAGGGTTGATGTCATTCATTGGACTGTGAATCAGGCAGACTGTATGGTGATATTTATGTATACCACACACTGTGATGTTCCCTTGCTATGTATGAACATAAGCGCTCATAAAACTGACTGATGTTTGAATGGGACCTGCTTGTGGCCATAAACAAATGTGGTGTGTTGTTCTGTAGACTAATCAACCAGACCTCAGTCTTTCCTTTACCAATAACTTATAAGAAAAACATTTGATAGAGTAACAGGCCTGAATATTCAAGCAGAATTCATGTTCCAGACCTCATATGAGAATGCCACATTGGTGATGATCCTCCTGTGAAGCATTGATCTAATAGCCTACAAAGGGCACAAAACACATAGACTGTGCTACTGCACTGTCAGCATTACTCTGAATAGTTGAGGTATCCCATATGTTCTGTGTGCCTCAGCACACCTAAGTTAACCCTGGGAATGTGACAGATCCATAGCTGTGTCACATCATTCCTAACATGTCCCTAACCCATCCATTTATAAAGTGCATATTTGGCATTGTTAAAATTTCATGTTGAGCAAGGAAGCAAACTAGCCAGTAAGCACCTATGCTGTTTCACACAGGGTTTGGTCAAGCTCATATGTCTGCTATTCATGCCCTGTGCTGAACTTCCATTCCTGATAAATATCGTATAAATGAAAAAAGCATGTCTTCTTTCTAGATCTCTTGTAGCATACTATGATCCGTTGCCTTAGTCAGTGATCTCCTAAGCATCACATGCTGAACATAATACATCTATGTAAATCCTCTCATCCACCTCACGTATATGCTATGTGTTGACATACTCAGTAGCCACACTATAGAATGTGCAATAAGAAATTCCAGAATCTGATGTTGTCCTTAACTCCTGAATCTGATGTTGTCCTTTTCATTCTTTCTCACTCATGGGTTACGGATCTGACACTCAGATCCAACTTGGCTGCAGTCACAAGAATTAGGATCTGAATCTCAAGCTCCTGCCTCTACCCATAATGCTCTACTCCAACCCCAACACCCCAGATTTCATTTGCCACCATCAGAACAAGACTACAGGGCTGAGTCTCAAGCATGAGAGTTTTCTGTTATAGCCTTTTTCAAGTTTTATTGCTTTAAATTTTGAAAATTTGATATATTAGAGATAGTTTCCTCCCTTCTTTTTATTTGGTGATTTAGATGGCATTAGGGGTTTCTTCCTTCTAGCTCTTCTTCTCAGGGCCTTTGGCTCTCTTCTCTCACCTATCTCTATAAGCTTACAGTTGTTATAAAAACAAGTTGTGTTTTTTTCTGGATACAGAACTTTTGTACAGAGTGTTAATTACTGCTTTTGGTTTGCTTTGAGCCTACCATTTTCCCTCTGCTGGTGTACAGTTTATTGCTGGATGACATACTGTTATATATTTTTTTTATATTTTGCAGTCATGTCTGACAAGCCTGGCTTTAAAGAGTGCACTTCTTATGTGCACAAAATTCCAAGTTCTGATTCCCACAAGAAGTGTGTATACTGCCTAAGGCCAGAGCACCTTAATTCTGATTGTAGTGCCTGTGCTTCTTTCAACCCCAGGGCACTGTCTGATCAGAGAAATAAATTAATAATTATTAATTAAAGGATTACTAACAGCTTCTGTTTCTTCTTCTTCTTCTTCCACTGGGGCTCAAACCCCCTCTCAGTCTCACCATGAATCTAAAAAGCAAACTTTAGAAAAGTCCATGAGGGCTTAATTGGAGCTGCCTCAAAAGCTTAAAAAACCATCGGATCTATCCACTTTGGATCCATAGTCAGTACCACCTCCCTCAGATCCACAGGTTTCTTTGGATCCAACAGGCATCTTAACGATCACAAGTTCTCTGGTCCCATCCACATCCTACTTGGATCACAATCCCCTGGATCTAAGAGCTAGGAGTCTAATGTCTGAATTGAATTTGAGCACTGTTTCTCCAGCTTCACCCTCTCAATTGTTTGAGACCCCTTGAAAACATTCTAGATCTGCTTCCTCAGCTTCATCAGGATCCTCTAGGAGCCTGACAGATGCCAATATGGACAGGGTACTGTGGAAATTTCTCAGGGCTGAGATCCAGATGGGGGTCTTGCCAACTCTCTCCCCTATTGGATCATAAGTGCACCTGTCCAGCCCCTACAGTCTCCTTCTCTGATCAGATCAGTGGTCTCAGAGGCCCAAGATCCAATATAACCAAGATAGTCTGAGTCAGATTTGAGGAAGCCCCCTTCCTCGACTACAGAAGGTTCCCTAACCAGCCCTGCTCTGTTATTGTTGGATCAGAGCAGGTCTTAGATTGGGGAAGCCATCGCTGGGTCCAGGGGGTAGGGATTGGCTCCATCTCTGTCAGATCTGTCCCTTCTCCTTGATGCCTTGGCTCTTGACAGCTCTGGTCCATTTTTTTCTGGAGAGCTTAGATTCGGGGTTGGCTTTAACCTCTCATCCTTGGCTGCCTTGGCTACAAGGAGTACAAGAGAGGTTTCCCCAGGTCCAACAGCCTAACAAGTGGTAGAAGGGGCCTACTCTTTGCATAGAGATCTGTCCTCTCACATCTTGGGCCCTACCCTTCAACCCTCATTGGGGCTGAGTGCTGAACCTATCATTCCCGCACCTCTAGGTCAGCCTTCCCCAGGAAGCCTCTATACTCATTCCATAGAAGGTTTTCTTCATTCTTCCAACACCTCTGCCAAATGTCCCACGGAGGAGGTATGGTGAAAGAAGATATACAAAAGGAGGAGGATAGACTCCTCTATGGAGTCTCTCACCAAAGACAATGACTTTGATGAGGTTGAAAGATCCTCTCAGTCACCACCTGATGACATTTCCTTTGGAGACATTCTGGAAATACATAAACAGAAGGATGGCTGGCCTTCCCAAACTCTATCTTCTGAGGAATCAGTGTTTTTGGAGGCTTTCAGGGTAAGTCCATCTAGGTGCCACCCCCCCCCCCGGTGGATGAACTTATTGACCTAGCCCTCCCAGAGGATGAACTTATTGACCCAGTTTCCCACTGGGCTTGTCAGGAACAGTACACTACTGAGCACATCCTCAAATACTCTGATAAATTTCTAGATCCCCAAACAGACAGAACCCACTGGAGTAAGGGTATCTCTGCTGATGCCATAGTTGTGACAGCAACCTCTAAAAAGGACCTAGCTGAGCAGAGATCCTCTGTCTGTCCAATGAACAGAGAGTCCAGAGCAATGGACAGAGTTGGAAAATGCATCTAAACCTCAGCTATGTTCACACTGAGATCGTTAAATTATCTGGCACACTTTACCCACTTACAGAGATATTTGATAAAGGAACTCTCAAACTCTCTCACCGATTCCACGTCAGCAGAGGATCTCAAGAAGGTTTCTCCTCAACTGGCCACACTTTCATCCATTTCCAGTTCATCAATGAGGCTGATCTTCCATACAGTGGAGGGTGCCTCACAAGCAGCCAGTTCAGGCATAGCCATTAGGAGACATGCTGGATGAGGCTATGTGACATTGCAGAACCCTTTAAGACATATTTTGTTAATACCCCTTTTGATGGCTCTTCCTTGTTCAAGCCATGCCATCGGAATCAAGTTTTCTACCCCTCAATGTACATTTTCTAGAAACCACCGAGGTGGGAAGTATGTGGTACTAGAAATCTCTGGGACCTTTTCAAGGCCCACACAAGGAAACTTCCTCCAGAGGCAGACTCCTTATCTGATAGGACATTGAAGGCAGCTGAGGGCCATATTACCCTGCATCTGGACACCTGTACAAATCTTACAAGTAATGCATTGGTTCTAAGCATAATATCCAAAGGTTGCTGCATTCCCTTTTTTTCTGCTACCTCCTGCTACAAAGTTCCACCCAGTCAGAGGGAGAATGCAGCTCAAGAGATCCAAATCTGCTACAAAAAAGAGTCATCCAGGAGGTCCTAAATGAACTAATATGATTTGGAACATACTCCTGCTTCCTTTTTCTTTTTTAACTTTTTAGTACAAAAGAAAACATGGGACCTAAGACCAATTCTGGATCTAAACAATCTGAATGAATATGTAAAGAAGGCATGGTTCTGAATGATTATAGTTCATTCCATCCTGCCTCTTCTGTGCAAGGATGATTAGATGTGCTCTATAGATCTCCACGATGTGTACTATCATATGAAAATACACAGGCATTCCAGGAGATACTTGTGCTTTTGGCTGGAACAAATCACTACCAGTTCAGAGTACTGCCCTTTGGACTCACCACAGCACCCCCCCCCCGGGCATTCACCAAATGTATGGCAGTAGTGGCAGATCACTTGGTGGATACAGTCAGATGACCCGTCTTTGGGCAGGCCATTCTCTCTTCCTCCTCCAGTAGCCATGGTGACCATGGACACCTCCCACCTGGGGTAGGTGTGGCATTTCAAGGGAAATATGGTCCAAGACACATGGTCCTCCTTGGAGACCAATTTGCATATTAATGTCCTAGAGATGAGAGCAGTCCTTTTAATACTGCAAGTCTTTTAGGAAGCTCTCCTGCTAGGGTCTATTGCAATACACACAGTCAACATGTTAGTAGTCTGGTTTACATAGGTTCATAGATTCATAGGTGTGTACTAGGCTAATGGCCTTGGAGCCTTTACAAGCCTAGCCCATATAAGTGCCCTGGCATCGTGCCACCTGTTGTTATTTCCCAGTGCCTCTATCAAGTAGAGCCACTGGAGTGATCCCCTAGGTGAACTTTCTATTAACCATCCATCAAGATTTCTCTTGCACATCTGGAGCATTTCTCCCCAGGCCTCCACTGAAAACAGGCTCTGTGGAACCTAGTCGGACTTTCCCGGTCAACAAATGATAAATAAATAAATAAATAAATAAATAAATAAATAAATAAAATAAAATTGAAGAGGGTCAGTGAGGTGCTCTGCTTGACATGTATGGGAGGTCTATTCCAGAGCATAGACAGTCTCTGGGTGAGGAACCTGTCCCTCCAGCATGTTCTGTTGATTGTGGTAATGAAGTTGAGGTCTCTGGAGCATGTGGTGCGGAGGGATTGGAGATTTCCTGTATCTTTATTAATCAGGTCCTTGATGATGCGCTCCATAGCTTTACATATCAAACTCATCAGCCTAATGGTGTGATAATTCCCAGGGTCTGTAGTTGCTCCCCCTTTATGGAGAGGGATGACTGTAGCTATGTGCCATTTGGTAGGGACAAAGCCTGAGGTGAGGATGTGACTGAATAGGGCACACACATGTGGTGCCAGTTTGCTTTGTAGTTCATGTAGAACACAACCAGGGATATCATCAGGTCCCATGGAAGCTGTATTTTAGGCCTTGGACATTGCAGCTTTAACCTGTGCTGTGGATGCCTGGCATTCTTCCAGTATTGTGATTGGTCCTTTGGGGGGGGAGAGGGGTAATGTTGACACTGAATCTTTCGGGCAGTATGTTGGCAATACCTGTTGGCTGGATATAGGAGGTACCATTGTGCAGTATCTCAGAGCAAATCTGGGTATTGCCGTGGAGGTTCTTGATATAGCTATAGAAGGCTTTGTGATTGTTTTTAGTCTCTGCCACAATTCTGCCTTCATAGCTGGCTTTAGAGGATTTAGTGAGGGATGTCAACTTTTTGTTGAGGCTTATAAAGGAGTTTTTTCCAGTCTTGGGACTTTACCTTTTTCTGCAACAGTTTCTTCCTTCTGTTGTAGAGTTTATTAATGGCAGGGGACCACCATATTGGCTTTTTTTTTTGGAGGAGAGCGTCTTGGTTCTGTTGGGTATTGCTAGTTCCATGCATTTTTGTACATGTTCATACTGTGCACTGGTGTATGATTCAGCAGTCATGCAGCTATTTTCCATTGGCATGGGTGCTGTGAAATTAGCCACCTCTGTTTTTAGGAGTCCAAAATCAGTTTTGGAGAAGTTTTTCAAGGTGGTTACCTTTGCATGGAGTGTGAGTGAGATGTGGATTTCTATGGTGATTAATTTATGGTTAGTCTGACCAGGGAGGTACTGACTATTGGTGTAGAGCAACGGTCGCCCATGTTAATAATAACCAGGCCAAGGATGTTGCTTCATCTAGTGCGGGTAAGAACGAGCTGGTCCAGGGCATTGGAATTGATGAATTCCAGGACATGTTGGGCCAGTGTATTGGTGCTTGAGTAGTTTTCCCAGTTGATATAGGGGTAGTTGAAGTCTCTTAGGAAGAGAGTGTTGAGTTGGACCTTGATAGATTCCAGGGTGCTTAGGAATGTGGAGTGAGAGTCTAGGGACATGGTTGTGGACCTATAGCAGGCTATGACCTGGATCGCCGTATAACCCAATGTTAGTTGTACCTGAAGTATCAACAAACAAGGAGGAACCCATTCCTACGCATTGTGCAGAGAGGCCATGAGGGTCTGGGAATGGGAAATCTCTTCAGACCACTTTCTAATTGCAATGTACATACCAGGGAAAAGTAATGAGCTGGCGGACTGACTCAGCAGGTCCGTTCTGATTCCTCATGAATGGTCCCTCAATCAATCAGTAGCAAACGTAATTTTCAGCCATTGGGGCCAGCCTTACTGCAATCCATTTGCATCCCCCTCAACAACAAGTGCATCAAGTAGTTCGCTCTGCCCCCCCCCCCCAAGGACTTACCAAGGGATGCTCTGATTCATAATTGGCCCATGAGTCTTCTCTCTGCCTTCCTCCCCTCTTCCACTGATCCCAAAGTTTCTTCATAAAGTGAGCAGGCTGAAGAACTCAGTCATTCTCATTGCCCACTTCTGGCCTCAACAGGTATGGTTCACCTTCTTCTGGTCTCACCTCAAATATCCTCCATGGATACTGGATACTGGAGCCCAATCAAGATCTCTTATCACACCTATCAGAAATTCAACATCTTGGTCTCCATTCCCTCAAGCTGATCACATGATTTCTCCACTTCCAGTGATAGTAAGGTGGTCTAGGCTTGCTTCTCCAGTTCATGACATTATCTTGGCCTCTCAGAAGGCCTCCACCAAGAAAGTCTACAGGAGCAAATGGAAAATATTATCCTCTATAGGGGCATACAAAGAGAATATCAACCCTTTCTCTGCCCCTACTTCAGCCATCCTTCTTTTTTCCCACTAATTTTTTTAAGGAAGGAGCTAGTTTTTCTACTATTAAACTTCAGTTAGCAGCCATATCCAACATCCAGGCTGGAAATTAATTCCTGTCTGTGCCAACCTCCAGATTACATAAAGCTTTCATGAAGGAGATTTTTCTCCTTGGGACCTTACCATGGTCCTCCAGGGGTTGACTCAGAAACCCTTTGAACCAGCAAACAATTGCAATATGAAGTTTATTTCTTTGAAAAAAAGAAGTTATGTACTTACCATTATGTTCCATCTGTGTTGTCAACTTTCTTGACAGATTGGCTTGGTTCTGATATCGGAACTGACTCAGCTGTTACTACAGCTTGTGCCAGCCAAAAACCCTCAAGCTTTACCTCTACTTAGAATCCCTCTCTTTCAATTATCTCAGAATGAGTTTGTAGAAATGAAATAGAAACATGTAAAACATATGCACATACACCCACCCACACACACACACACACACACACACACACACACACATACACGCACACACACACATATATGAATAGATAGATATATGTATACATACAAATACTTGAAAGGTAGGTCAGGAGGAAGCCTTATCAACTGTGCTTAACCCGATAACAGTACAAGGTTCCTTAGATCTGCTCCACCAAAAAAAAATAAATAAAAAAACATAGGTCAGGGGATGGAGGTGGGGTGAGTCAAAGTTGAATGAACATTTGACAGCACAGATGGAACATTATGGGGTCTATATTATAATACCGAAAATCCTTTCAAGTGAACGCGAAAACACCAACACGTATTGTGCGAAACGCGATTATGTCGAACGTACTAAACCGCAAACTCCAAAAAGTCGAAGTGTCATGGTTGGCCCATCAGCAGTACAGCTCGGTAAGGTAAGTGTGCGATAGTTACAGACCTTAGAGGTAGGTTGCGGGTTAAGGTAAGTGCATAGATAGATAATGTATGTAAGGTTTATTGTAGGGTTAGAATTAGGGTTTTGTTAAATGTATGTGTGTGGATTATTTGTTTTGTTTGGGTATATTGCTGTAGGGTAAGTGTGCAATAGTTACGGACCTTAGGGTTAGGGTGCGGGTTAAGGTAAGTGCATAGATAGTAATGTATGTAAGGTTTAGTGTAGGGTTAGACATAGGGTTTTGGTGCTATAGGGTTAGAAGTAGGGTTTTGGTTAGTGTATGTATGTGGTTTATTTATTTTGTTTGGGTAGGCAGTATGTAGTGGGAGGTGGAGTTGGCCGACTATGGGGATTCGACTTTTTTTGTTTAGTACGTTCGGCATATTCGCGATTCGCGCAATACGTGTCAGTGTTTTCGTGTTCGCTTAAAGGGAGTTTCGCTATTATAATATAGACCCACATTATGGTAAGTGCATAACTTCTTTATCTGATGTTGTTAAACTTCATTCCATCCTTGACAGATGGGACAGTGTCCCCAGTTACCTAAATTCCTTGGTGGAATCATGGAAGGACTTTCCTGAGCACCATTGAGCTGAAGGACGATCATCCTCTAGAAACCAGGTCCAAGTTGTAATGAGTAATAAAGGTATAGAGAGTGAACCCGGTATCTTTTGCACATATGCCCTCCATTGAAGCTCTGGTCTGAAGAACAGCTAAAGTAGCTATAGACCTTGTAGAATGTGCTTTGACTGGTTTGGTCAAGGTTACATTTCTCTTATTGTAAATGAATGAAATGCAGTCCTTCAGCCACTTGGAAAGAGTAATTTTGCTGACTGCTTTTCCCAACTTTGCACTAATGAAATAAACAAATAATTGACTGGATTGTCTTGTGTCTTTTGCCCTGTGAAGATAGACCTGTAGTTGTCTATGGATGTCTAAAAGGTGGAAGGTGCTCTCTTCTTTATTAGCGTGGTTCGGAAGAAAGCTGATAAATCTGTGGTCTGGTTCATGTTTGTCTGTGATACAACTTTGGGTAATAAGGAAGGGTTAGTTCACAAGGATACCCGATCCTTGTGAAAAACAATGGAAGGAGGTTTGGATGATAAAGCCTGAATCTCTGAAATCCTTCTCACAGAGGAAATGGCTACCAAAAAGAGTGTCTTCCAGGATAAAAACTTTAGGTCACTATCTATAGAGGATTCAAAGGGAGAATGTGTCACTGCCTGAAGAACAAAGTCCAAGTCCCAAGGAGGTTTTGGGTCCTTGAATGGAGGGTTTAGCAGAAGAGTGCCTCTTAGAAATTACTACAAAGGCTATGTTCACCGAAGCCATTATGAAAATTAGAAATAGCAGCCAGTTGTATTTTGATAGTGGAATGAGAATCTCCAGTGTTAAACAGTTAGCCTAAAAAGTCCAGCACATGTTCTAGGGAAGCTGTAAAATGATCTATTTATTTTTCAAGGGCTCAAAATGTGAATCTCTACAACTTACTGGTGTACAGCTTTCTAGTGGAAGGTTTGTAGGCCGATAAAAGAATGTGTCATATCGGGGAGGAAATATTTGGATGCCTGGCAGTTAAAGGAACTGGAAGAACCATACAGTTAGCTTGAGGTTCAAAATGTTTGGGTGAACAAGACCATCTGGATGGGACAGGAGATCTGGTGCTGGGTCCAGAATCAATGACTGTCGAATTAGGTGAGACCAAAAAAAGGACAACCAAATCTGTTGAGGCCAAAAGGGAACGATGAGGATCACTGTACTCTTCAAACTACATGCTTTTTGTAAAAAAATTGGAATTAGGGGTATAGGTGGAAAGGCATATAGGAGACTGGAGGGCAAATTATGGAGAAGAGTGTCTCTTGGTGACTCTCCCAGAGGGGGAATTAGGACAAAGTAGTTGCTCCATTTGTTGTTTAGGGGGGATGTGAAAAGATCACAGCAAGTTTGACCCCAAAGATGGAAAATCATTTTTGCTACTTTCAGATTAAGAGACTACTCATGAGGCTAAAGGGTACATCTACTCAGCTTGCCCACAACCACATTGGAACTCCCAAGTATGAGTTTTGCAATAAATCACCCACTACCACACTCTGAGTGCTTCTTGACAAAGGGGGTAAGACTTGTTTCCTCCCTATTTGTTGATGTATCACACTACTGATGTTGTCTGTTTTTATTGCAATAGTCCCTTTAGGAAGAGCTGCCTGAAAGGCCTGCAACATGAGAAGCACTACTCTTATCTCTAGAACATTGATGTCCACTTGGCCTCTATAGGGGACCATGTGCCCTAGAACATCTTGCCCAGATAATGCCCCCCCATCCCATCTGTGAGGCATCCGTGGTGACTATGGCCATCAGATCTAGAAAGACAAAGGGATGACCATGAAGAACTTGATGTGAATGCATCCACCAAAGAAGATCTGTCTTGCAACGTTTGGTGTCAGGACTTGTTGTGACAATGGGTGATGAGGTATGGACCACTGAGAAGCTAGTAGCCATTGAACAATTCTCATGTGAAACCTGGCTAGCAGCAACAAAATTATAGAAGCTGCTATGGATCCCAGGACTTGCAAGACTAAACATGCTGGAACTCTGTTCCTGAGGATTAACTTTTGAACCTGAACTACAATTCTCTGTTGTTGATTTGCGGGAAGAGATGCTGTTGTTGTCTGAGTATCCACTACTGCCCCTATAACCTCTAAGCTTTATGTTGGGGGTAAACATCATTTTTCTATGTTTACTGTTATCCCCAGCTGAGCACAAGTGCTGAGGGTGTAGTCTCTGGCTATTATCAGCTGATGTTTGGTCATAGTGGTTATGAGCCAGTCATCCAGATAGGGAAACACATGGATTCCTTGCAGTCTCAAGTGAGCTGCTACTTCTGTCATGTATTTGGTGAACACCCAGTGGGCTGTGATGAGTCCAAAGAGCAGTACTCTGAATTGGTAGTGACTGGCTCTTAGTCAGAAGCGGAGGAACTTTTTGGGGCATTTGTCCATCTTTATGTGGTAATACACATCCTGAAGGTCTATTGAGCACATCTAGTCATCTTTATTCAGAAAGGGAAGAATAGTCTGTACTGTGACCATCCGGAACTTTGTTTGTTGAACCAATTTGTTTAGTACACTGAGATCCAAAATTGGTCTCCAGTCCCCTGTCTTCTTTGGGACTAAAAAGAATCTTGACTATGTTCCAGATCATTCTTGGGTTGTCAAAACTTGTTGGATGACCCTTTTGTCCAGCAGTGTTTGGATTTCTTGCACTGCAGCATCCCTGTGATTGGGTGGAACATCAGGGATTTTTTTTTCTGAAAGGGGGAGGTTGAGAAAAGGGAATGGTATAACCTCTGGATATGATCTGTTGCACCCAGGAATCTGTTGTTATGTCTCACCAGGCATTTAGGTGCAAGAATAAGCAACCCTCAACTACCTTCAGAGGAAGACAATCAGGCCTTTCTTCAGAAGTACTGAAAGGGCTTGCTTGGGAAAGAATCCCTGAAACCCTGGTTTTGTGGACCACCTCTGCTGTGAGGGTGGCATCTTCCATTCTGCTTCCCCCATCTATCCCTGTGGGGAAACTGCCTCCATGTGTATCCTGGAAAGGCCCTTGGGATTTTTTTCAACCACATTTTACCACCACTCCTCTGGTTCCTGGAAAAGGATCTCTGGGAGGAGTAAAAACATACACTGACAGCAGAGAGTTTTAATATCTTTCTTACACCTGGACAAGATTTATTTCACTCTGGGGCCAAATAAGGATGTTCCATCAAAAGGAGCATTGACAAAAGAAGACTTGAATGGTTCTGCAAAATCATAAAGGTGCATCCAGGTGTGTCTCCTAATGGCTACGTCTGTACCTGCTGCTCTAGATGCCCCTTTGGTTGTATGTGCTATCAGCCTCATGGATGAATTGGACACAGATTCTAGGGTGGCTAACTGGGAAGCCAATTTGAATTGTACTCCCTCAGCTCCAGCTCCTGTCAGCGTGTCTGATAATTCCTTGAATAGATCCCATTGGAGTCTGGTGAAATCTGCCAAGTAGTTCAAGAACCTTATGACAAAGGTTGTTGAAGCATAGACCTATTTCCTGAATCTATTCATAGCCCAGGACTCCCTGTTGGGTGGATGGACAGAGGAAATCTCCAAAGCCAGTTCCTTTTCAGTGGTGTCCACTATGACCATCGCATCAACAGCTAGACCCTTGAGCCAAATTGTTTGTCTTTGGGTGCAGAAAGTATTTTGTCTGTTCTCTTGGAGATGAGCTCGGAAGAGTCAGGGACCTTCCAGGCCCATTGCGAAATCAACTGAATGAGTCCATCAGCAGGTGGAGTCACCCAAGAGGTAAAGGGCCAGGTGCTAAATTTCTGCAGGTAGATAGACTCCTCAGAGGAAGGGTTTTGGGACTTCCAACCACCCCTCTGTTTCAGAATTTACAAGATGTCTCCAAAGAAGACATCTTCAAGGGGTGACTGTGGGGACCTCTCCCCTTCATTGAAATCTGTATCTTCAGTGACTGATTCATGGGGGTGGAATCCAAGTGCTTCCTCTTGCACTTCTTTTTGTGTGCAACCTCCTCATTGGGATAATCTGGGGAGGTATCAGAGGATGACAGTACCTGTTGCTGTGACACCTGAGGCTCCTGCACCCGCTGTCCCTGTGCAGAGGCAGGTGGAATAGTAGAAACTAGAGGGGGGGTCCTGTTCCCATGGGGTGGACACCAACTGAATCCCTGCTAGAGAAAAGGCCCTCTGCATAGCATCAAACGCCAGTCCTCCTGAAGAGGAAAGGGAGCTCAGAACAGAGAAAGACTGCCTTGGGATGAGGGTCACTCCTCGCTCCAAAGAATCAAGACTTAAGGCTGAAGCCAGAGCTGAACTGACTGAAGCTGAAGCTCCAAGTAGCATGGATGGTTTGCAAAAGCCTGGAATCGAGACCTGCTCCCTGGAACTGACAGGGCAGCTATGGCTCTGGGAGGTCTCCAGTTCTGAGATAACTGAAGAGCTCAGGGTAATTTTTGGCTCCGTAGAAGCATGAAACTCCAGAGCCGACACTGTTGGTGCCAGGAGAACTGGAAGAGAAAACTCTAACAGCTCCAAGGAGGATAGATGAGAAGTAGTCATTGGAGTGAAGGAAGATATTTTGGTACCAAGACCAGAATGAATTGGTAGCAAATGTGGTCCTAAAAGCCATCTAGTCCATAAAATTTTATACACCAGCCTCTCCACATCCAGTTCCATGAGGCAGATGGATGAAGTTGAAGGAGACCTAGGCCTCTGCAAAAACACTTCACTTTAATTCACCAGCAAAAGGATCAGATGAAAGGGAGTAAGATGTTCTAGGTCTAACAGTCATAGTCAGTAGAACAGAAGCCAAATCTTGTGTTAAGGCCTTCGATGTTGAAGTGCTCACTAGTGTAGTCGGTGTCGAAACATAAGTTGATGGTACCAATGACTCAGAAACAGAGGCTTTCATTTCCAAGGAAACAGTTGGAACCAAGCTCTTCAATTTTTTTGGCTTTCAGAACAGATGAACTGTGTTCTTTAACTTTTTCAGTAGAAGAAATAGAGGAGGAAGATAAGATATTTGTTTTAGCTTTATCTGCAGTGGATAAGGCTTCCCCAAAAGCTGATGACAAAAGTCCTTTTAAAATTAGGTTTTTTTACACCTTTTCACTAGATCACGGTGGCTAAAGGCATGACAAATGCTAGCATCTTCCTGTAAATGATCAGGACCAAGGCAATATACACATACTGCATGGAAATCTGTTAGGGGAATTGTATGGCCTCACTTCTAGCATTTTTGAAGCCAGAGGGGCTCTTACCCTTCTCAGCCATGAGAAGCAGTGAAAAACAGTTATAGAGAAATTGTTAAGAAAGTCTCACTTCACAACAGAGATGGAAAGTGAGAGCAGAAGAAATAATATTTTATACTTACATTTTTATATTCAAGATAAAGGACACAAAAGAGAGAGAGAGAGAAACTATCAACAATGATAGGGGAAGTACATAAATGTGTAAAAAGGGGAAGGTATCGACAATAATACTATTAGAAGTAAGAGAAAAATATAGACAGAAACTGCAAATAAAGGACAAGTATTTTACCTAAATCAAGTAGTGCTCGAGAGAAATAGCTAGACATAACTGTTTCAGAAAGCAGACTCTGGGTAGATGCAAAGCTTGAGAGTTTTTGGCTGATATCAGAACCCAGCCCATATGTCAAGGACAGAATGAAGTTTGACAACATCAGATCAATCTTTTTGGTAGCTATCACCTCAGGAAAAAAAAAAATAATTTCTGAGCTCCAGGCCTTATTGGGTAGGCCTCCTTACATTATTTTCCATAAAGAAAGTGTGTCTCTACAAACTAACCATTCATTCATGCCTAAAGTGGCCACAGAGACTATCATTAATCAGTCCAGTCAATTGCCAGTTTTCTTTTTGAACTTTAGTAATGAGGGTGATTATATGCTGCTTCTTCTTGGTGTTCATAGACAACTATGTTTTATCTTCACAGAACAAAACAGTACAGGAAGTTTGATCAGCTTTTTGTATCCCTTTTCCCTAATGGCTTAGGCCAAGCAGTTTCCAAAATTACTCTGCCAAATGGATTACTGACTGTATTTTGCTGATTTATTCTCAATAAAGGTTTGGAGTTGCCTCATTCTGCTAGAGCCCACTCCAGCAGATCTATGGCTACTTTATCTGCCTTTCCTATAGAATTTCAATTGATGATATCTGTGCTGCAGCAGCTTGGTCAAAGACTTATACTTTTGTCATGCATTACGAATTGGACATTGTCTCCAGAAACCAAGCTTCCTTGGGTTCAACAGTGTTCTGGTATATCTTTCCTTCAGGGCCTCCCAAGAATTATATAGCCAGGGGCTCTGACCTATCAGTGAGGAAGAATGAAAAGGACAACATCAGATTTTTGAGTTAATGTATTTACCATAACTTGGCATCTGTGTTGTCCATTTTCATTCTTCCTCACCTTCCTTCCAAGCCATCCCCCGGCCTTGTCACTCCTAGAAGGATCTTTTTATGATATAGGAACACTCATGTTCCAGGTTTGAGTCTCAGTCTTTTCTTGTGTCTCTCCTATCTCTATACCACAGTGGGCAGTAGGCAGAAAACTTGATCTGAGGAGTAGGAGTTGGAGTAGAGCGTTATGTGCAGAAGGAGGAGCTCGAAATTTGGATCCTAAATCTTGTGAATGCAGCCAAGTCAGATCCGAGGGCAGGATTGTAACCCATCAGTGAGGAAGAATGAAAATGGACAACACAGATACCAAGTTATGTTAAGTGCATAACTTAAAATCTGGGGTATATATTGCTTCGTTGAAGTTTCAAAACTTCAAAACTGATATGGTCGGCACCATACCATCGAAGTTTTTAAACATCGAACGTTTTAACAGAAATCTCTGTAAGAGAGGATATAACTTTACTGCACTGTAGTGCAATGTCAGAGTTAAGTAGCAGGGGGTGTGGGGGGCGCATGGGTGCTTGCCCCCCTGCTTGAAATGTTTAGATAAGTTATTTTCTTGTTTTTTACATATTCAAAGTTTTAAAACATCAATGATATGGTCTCGATAATGTGATAAAGACGCTCAAATCAGTGCTGCCAAACTTCTTCTTTGACTGTGCACAATTTATGCTCCATTTCATTGTTGGTATTTGCACATATCTTGGGCCAAGTCTCAAAACAGATCTTAACTCATCATCCCCAACATACTATAGCCCACCAAATCCAGTACAAAGACGTTCTCTTAATGCTTATTCCTAAAAATCTATTCCTCAGTGACATAATACTATTGCATTCACTAATAAACAGTGGTAAAGGCATCTATGCCTTGATTATGGCTACATCCAGGATGCCATTTAATCCTTGGCAGTCCAGCACCATGCAGCTACTATCGTAAACCCCTGATTATCCCTTACAGTTTCTCATGAATCTACAGATGCACTTCTGGTATATGCAAACTTATGATATATGTATAGCCCACCTGTGTAGTACCCTTTACCTGAACCACAAGTGCCCACTTTTTTGGTGATGCTGTTTACAGGGCTAACACAAGTTCTGGTGCCTCTGTTGTGCAAGTCACTTTCACATCACAGACAGCACAGCCATAAATCATACTGTATTTTTCATGATATAACTATTGGTACACATAGGACTTGACAAAGATGTACCCATATGCACTCCTTACTGTTGATTATGTGATGCAGTTGACAGTAATATTTTCTAACAAATCTTATTGAATTCAAAGGCACAGTAAAGTGGTCTACCAAGTCCCTGGTTAGACAAGGACACATGAACATGTGAACTGAAGATGGTGCAGATACGCAGCAATGTCACCCTGTTGTCATAGGTCACCAGTCTCTAGTGACAATGAAGGAATGAGTAAAGGATTCCATCAGCCAAAATGACCATGGACTGGCTGTGATGTGAGATCTGTCATGTGCATCTGTTGTTGCTGTCCAGTGAATATCTGTTTAGCAGAGAGGAAGCTCAGGGACACTTACGTAAGCATAACAGTCACCTTATATGATCTGTTATCACAAATCCTCACCATGAAAACCATAATATTGTGTATATTGGTTCAAAGTGTCATTAGTTGTCAGATATTACATTGGAAATTCTATCTCAGACATGCAATGTCAAAACCTTGGCACATGATGTTTATGACTGTTTTTGCAAAAAATGTCCACTAAAAATGCAGACTGTCTATATGGCCATTACCAATGGCTATTAATGATTATACTGTTTCATGTAGAGGGGTTGAGGGGTCTGCTCAAGCATCGATATCATGTTATTGTTATGTCAGTCCCTTGCATACCATTGAGTTGCTGACTATCAGGAACTGGAGCAGGTGCATATACCTCAATCCTGCAGTTGTACTCACTGAGTTTCACGCTAGCCATACCTGTGCTGCATCAGACCATTGGCAGTGAGATGTTGCTACAATGCCTACTACTATTTTTAAACCTCCCTATGGAACTTCCCTGAATATGTGTTGTGAGTGATCCTGAGCAGATTGTTTGCTCATGTCATGTGCTTCATGTCTATGGCTCTCAGAATCTATCTTGTGTTTCTCTGGGTATATTTGCAGATAATAACCATTGTGCCATATTTGGCCATTGATATATGGGATGAATACTGGCTATGGGTGTGCTAGGTATTCCACATAATTATATAACAGAATGCCCTACACTATGTGCATTATGGGAACAGTAACTGTGTAATAACTATGTTTACCTGTGCACTACTGAAATGTTGTCTGTGTCATGATACATAGTTTCATAACAGGTGTTTTCTTATATTGCACAACAACTACCCACATGCTGTTAGTGTACATCTTCTTTTTCTTCTATGCCATCATTTTCAATGTGGAAGTCTGTTCAAGTTTAAATACCCAGGACTGTGTTGATAAGCATGCATTACCCAAGAGTAGGGGACATTGTCATTACCATGTTTTAAGGTAGTACATGCAAAGTGACTATCCAGAAAGGCTTGTCAAGTGTGTACAGCACAGCAACCTTGGATATATCCTGATATCTGAATCAGGATTTACTCAAATCAAAGTACTGTCTACCGCATTCCTGTTTATTGCATTCCCATGCATGTCTCCACAACAGGTGAATAATGATTGCATGTAAGCACCTTCAACCATGTTTTCAAGGGATACATGCTATACGCTGGAAGATGTGTAAATGACTACAACTGCCATTGGTAGTTATAACAGTGGTTAACTTTGATTCATGTATTTCACATATCATATTCCATACCTTTCACTGCATGCTCACGCAAGAGACTTCCTTTAGGTATTCTTTTGTTAGTAATATGTGCCCCAGAGACACTACATACAAATAAATTCATCCTGGCAGCTGCTTGGATATAATACTGACCCCAAGGCATTGTGATATATCATCTGTGCATATGAGCTGAGTTCAATGAATGCTGCCCTTCTGGATAGTGTAGATTTCACAATCCACACCTTGGTAAGTGCGGTATTTTTTTGGGATGTTAGTGTCTGTGAATCATATTTAGGATATGACAGAGGTGTGCAGTTTCACAGAGCACTTGTGTGGCTGTGTAGTGGTCACCTGTTGGCTATCAGAACTTTATGCATTTCCAAACCCTGTAGCACACGCAGACCAGGATATGGGGAACTACAACTGTATTATTAAGGTGATACTAGAACATTTCATATCTGAATATACCCAGTGACAAGAAATCATTTGTTTTAAGTCAGACAGGATTATCTTTCTGGCTGTTTGTCTATCAGACAGTTCACAAATGTCAAACACAACCAGCTTCTGCTCCATGTTTAGGTAGCACATGCCAATAATTTCCATGCCAAGAAACTGGTCTACCCTGAGCTGCTTTTGAAGCATTGGTGTACATCTAACCAATGCAAACTGGATAATCACTGCTACCAACTTCTGAACCATTAGCACATTTGCCTGCATTGTAGTGACTGCCAGAAAGTGAATATTTTCTGTCAGTTTATGGTTACAGGAGTAATTTTGTAATCTGCCTAGCTAATTTTTGCTTTTGTCTTATAATTGCAAAGCTTCCCAGTCGTGGAATCACACATACAGCATCAATTGTCTTTGGTTCCTTGCACAAAATTTCCTTTGCGTACAAATTTCTGAGGTATGAAATTACAAGTGCACATAAATACTCACACTTGAGTGCAATGTTTTGTCATTGGCATGAATTATGTTGCAATCTTGCCTTGCATGAGTTAACTGTAAAAGTGTATATGTTAAGATATGCATTTACTATCAAAAGGAACACATTAAGAAATTTAAACTTTGAAAATACTTCCATTAAAAAGTAGTTGCTGATGTGCAGTTGTCTTAATAAAAGGTACATTTATTTCAACAAGATTATTATAATATACTCAGACTGTGGATCAAGGTATCATTTACTGTTGCAAAAATACACATTAAATTTGCATGATAATTAGACAGATTACAGAGATGATGTGCATTTGGATAACATTACAGTAAGAAAATTTCATTCCATTTTGCAACAATCTATTACTAAAGTGCACCGTTAAAGTAATAGCATTAAGTTACATTCAGTTTTAAACCTTTTATAAAAGCAGGTAAGGTATGCATATCCCTATCAGATTGAATCAGTTTAATTCCAAAAGTTGAACAGTATATTTTTCAATGCAATAAGCAGCTGTATAGCTTGCTTACAACCAGACGCAGACTAAAGCAGAAAATAATAAGACTGATAGGATGAAGTCTGACATAGCCAGAAAGTTGATGGCAATTGCACCCGCAGTTACTTTTGAATGACATAATCCTCCCGTAGGTAGGAATTGATCCCAGCCCTAGTCTCTCCACATAAATATTCCAGTTCTGTGATTACAGATTGTGAGCTTCCTTAAACTAGTAGACGTGTGCACTATTCCTGGTCTAAGAAAAGCAAATTTGCTATAGGAAAATGAAAGATTTGTCTTTTTCGGCAAAACCAAACTTTTACTGTTGTAAAAATAGTACGTACTGATCTTGTCAAATTAGAAGTCCACTTCCACGGTATGTATCCCACAAGAGGTTACAATTACATGTTAAGCATACCTTAGTAGTAGATGTGCTATGATAGAC
>NC_056729.1:204945053-205025053 GCF_019279795.1 Protopterus annectens
TTGAGAGAGATGGAAGAACTTATCATGACACACTGACCTCCTTGTAAAAAGCAGATTGATGATGATGATGATATACACCATATCAGTTGATCAAGTTTTCAGAAACTCAAAATTCTTATCGGTAAGACGATATAACTGAATTTCTGAAAACTTGAAGCTTTTGATTGGAGATCGTGGTACAGTGAGGGTTGGGAAATTTACCTTTTTCCTCAATGTAGCATGGTCTCGGAGTTGGTATATATAATTAGCAGAGAGTGTGTGTGGTTCAAGGCATACGTCCCTACAAAACAGTAAAAAAAAAAAGATAGATTTTTTTTTTTTTTTTTTTTTTTAAGTCTGAGTATTCAGAAATGTAATCATATTGTATCGCCAATATGAATTTCAAGAAACATGATAAACTGACATAGATCTGTATATATATATATATATATATATATATATATATATATATATATATATATGTACATAAACATATATATATATATATATATATATATATATATATATATATATATATATATATATATATCTTTTTTCTTCTTTTTTTTCCCCATTTGTGACCTTTCCTGAAAACAGTACCAGCATAGTTATTTGTGCTTTAACACTTATAGTACTCTAGCTGGCCTGACAATTACAAGGAATCATTGCTGAGCATTTGTAATATGAAATCAGTAGCTTTGAGGTGACATAGCTGACTTATTAAATGCAAACTATTTTTAAGCAACAGTGCCATCCATTTTGAACTTTCATATCCACATTTTTTATGATGTTGCATGTGATCTAACTTTTGATTGAACTCAGCTTTTGTGCAGAATGGATCTGTCAAAGCATAACTAGGTTCTACCCAATGCTTGAAAATAACTTGCATTTATACAAAGAACAGTGGTCACAAATGGTACTGTAAGTCAAAAAGTCTTCAATGTCATTATGTATTTAACATTTGTTTACCAGGTAAGTCCGACTTGGAAAAAGCCAATTTTCAGTGGAGGCCCAGGGAGAAATGCTCCAGACACATGTCTTTGTAACATGGGAGAAAACCAGAGCATCCCCACACAAACACAGGGAGAACACGCAGACTGTACAAAGAAGGCACACCAGCCAGAAATCAAACCAGAAAACCTCTTGCTGTGAGGTGACAGCATTAACCACTGCACAACTGTGCCTGTGAACCTTTGTTGCTAACTTGTTTTCCCACAAAGAAATAAAAACAGTAATCCAGGTTTTCTGATTAGTTTTCTTTGTATCTCATTGACTACTGTAACTCCATCAAGCCAAATAACATACACTCATCTTTAAGACATAGATACAAGCTATGTGCTATTTAAACTGTACTAGTTTTCTGAAATCTGAGAAGGAACACAAAGCTGATGTGTCAGGAAAGAAGGGAAACATTAAGCAGACTGGGCCACATGACAGCAGGGAGATATACTTGGCAATGTGCGGGTTAATTCTATGACTATTTCACTGCTTACGTACTAATGCAGTTATGCTTTTCTTCAACTGTCTCCTTAATTTTCAAGGCTGAACCTGGGGTCAGTGCTCTACCCTTCTTAGTAAATATAGGTAAAACTAAAATAGAACAAAATAAATTGAATGTTTATGCAACATAATCAACTGTATCCTTAACAACTGTTTTTAAAGCACTGCACAACAATGCTCAGAATGGAGATACTGCTACCCACTTATGGAACCAGTAATAGGAGTGGTGGTCACTGGGGAGCACCTGATTGCCAGAAGTTTAAAGTAGCCTTTCTGGACTCTGCTAAACAAAGATGAATGCAGCTGCTCACAACTTGGTGGTTGAGGTTAGATGGTTACCTCAATGCAACTGATTTTTGGCCAAAGGAAAATAGTGACTGTTGTTTGTGCATACTCACCTAGCTGCTATTTGAACTGTTCAACCATTTTATAGATTGTAGGTCAGTACTTTTCATAATACCTTCTACTGACACCTTAATTGTACTGGGAAAGTTATTTGTTCATATGGTATATTATAGAGATAGGAGAAGGACTGACATTTGAGTTGAACGAGAGTAGTGAATTGTTCTTGCATTTCTGAGTTAAACATTGATTTTCCATAACAAACAGGGCAAAACAAAATGATCCTCACAAGTACCAAGAAATCCTGGGCAAAGGTAAATGGTATACCTTGTAGTTTTATTGTCTAGCTTTTGGGAGGCCATGTGTTCTAGACATTGAAGTCAAACCAGGTGTTGAGCTGCCAACTGTTCATCGTGCTGCCGTGAGTCGGAAGACATGGCTGGGACATCATAGGTTCACAGGAGATTACTTGGCTAATGGCTTAACGGCACTTACAAGCCTAGCCAATATAATCTGATTTTACCCAATATATGGCCCCTAGGGGCAAGAAGATGTCATGGTTTTGTGCCTGTGCATTGAGTATTTTACAGATTGACCCTGTCCATAACCAGATAGACCCACAGAAACATAAGCATGTACTAATTTTCTTGGCTGCACCATTTGAAACTCTAAAGAGTGTTGCTGTAATTGGCTGATGGCTAGGCTGTTTGTTTTGTTTGTTTTTCCTGTGTCTGTGTAAGTTTAGCATGTTATCTCAGAGCTTCCACTCGTCTGGCTAGCATACCACTGTTGAAAAGATTATCTGCTGAATCCATTTGCATTCATTGTTTAATGAGTACTGTTAAGTATTATATTGCACTCTGTCTAGATTTACACTCCTGCTGCGATGTCTGTGCATTTTACAGAATTTTCCACTTCGATTTGCATTTTATAATATTATTTGCTGTTACCATTGCCTTTGATTGCTGTGCTGAATCCAGATCCATCCAGATCAGAATATCTAAAATTATAGTTCTTAACTGCATTTTAAATTATTAATTGCACTGTTGTGATATATATGCTATTTGCTATGTTTCTTGCCCTGCTCTAGTCAAAGTCAAAGTAAACTTTGTTGTCATTTAGGACTACACAAGTGCAACCTAAACAAAATTCCGAGTATCAACTCACCAGAGACTATATAGGAAGC
Organism: Protopterus annectens; assembly: GCF_019279795.1. Lineage (NCBI taxonomy): Eukaryota > Metazoa > Chordata > Ceratodontiformes > Protopteridae > Protopterus > Protopterus annectens. The sequence continues at coordinate 204,948,061 of NC_056729.1, forward strand.
AAGGATAACAAGAACAACAGTATAGCATTTCAATTTAAAAATATTTCCAATACAAGACCCACAAAAGGATAAATAAACCAATAATAACAGCAAAAACACATAAGCCTCCCCCCAGACAGTCACATGAAGAATACTGTACATAGTAGCATGACAGAGTAGGATTGCACATGTTAAGATTGTTCTCCTTGTTCATCTTGAAGTACTTTAGCTGTTATTATTTATTCACTTTTGCTTGATTTATTAGTAGTAACATGGCCAGTTTCAGGTTTCCTGGCACCCAGACAGTGTTTTTTACATTAAGAAGAGGTTGCACTACCCTCCTGTGACAGGAGACAGCTCCTTCTGAGCTTGGATTTGCTTTGAGGAATACTAAGGAGTGTTGCTGTGATTGGCTGATGGGTAAACTGTTTGCTTTGAAACTTTCCGTACTTGTATAAGGTCATCAAATTTGTGGGAAGCTGGTCATCATGAAGATATGGTCAACAAGTGCCCACTGTAGATGAAAGCAACTATAAATGCATTTTTCCCATTAAAACTACTCCTGAAAATTTGTTAGTAGTTAATTGTGCAGAGAGCAGCTAGTCTACACACTGAGAAGCACCCATCCCTCGTGCTTGTTCTTAGACAATCTTGAAAGGAATTCATGCTCCTAGATCAAGTCAGCTACCCAGGTGTAAATCTCTCCAACATCCTTTCAAAACATGTAATAAAGATCTCTAGGCATGGATATACGCTTCCTGCTCTGTCTCCCTACAGCTAGTATGGTGGATATGGGTATCCTGAGGCTTTGAATGATTGACTCAGGTATACAGACAATCAACTAATTCTCCAACAAACAGATATGGTATGTTAGATATGCCGCTGATTGCAAGGCTCTCACAAACAAACACCTGTAATACCAACCAAATTATGAGTAACACACACTACACCCATCTTACATAGCAAGAAAAAGACACGTAGACCCGCATATGCTGAGGCTCATAAATGTAATCTCCCAACACCACATAGACCTTCTTGACACTGCACTCTAAAAAAGTGTCCTCAGCAACCTCTAGAACACGCAGCAAAAATAACACTAAACAAGATGCATACTGACAGATTTCACTGTATCTAAACTTCTGGCCTGATAAGGCATACAAATATACAACCCAATATTTTGGTTACAGGAGACCCCATTGTGAGGCACACAGATATCTCACCCACCAGACTAAGTAAGGAGAGGGACACAGTCAGCTGTCTATAAGGGGACAGTATCTGCCAAATCATGCATGCACTCACGTAATAGATCACAAGTACCAGTATCATAGTCATTTTGGCTGTAAATTAATCGAGATGCACCTCCATGGTCTATATGAACACAGGCCAGTTGGAGTTCTAGGACTGTGTGTCTCAGGCTGATATGATCCTAACACTGTGGAACATTCTACCTTCTTCAAGGATGATGCACAACTTGAACAGAAGATGATTGATTTAAATAATTGACTAGTTTTTAGCGCCTCTCTAATGGGGTACATTATTTGACAGCATGGGAAGACATATTTGTCAGATTACACTGCTTTTCAGGGATAGTCTATGACTGTCCCCTCTATTCCTTCAAATATTGGGTAAAACATTGGCCTCTCAGTGTGTCTTTTTTTTAGACAGTGACAAAATGAAAAATTTCTGACATAGCAAAACTAACCCTAAAAAATCTAAAGGTGATACTGCTCAATGCCAAGATCTTAAACAAGAGATTTGTCTCCCTCCAGTCTCTCCTCACCTTGGAGAATGCAGACATTTGTGCAGCTACTGAGACATGTTTTAAAGCCAAGAAGAGCACACAGCGCAGCAGGGCGATAATCCCACAAAACCCTAGCTTATATCTAGATGTAATGGAGACACTCATCATTCAACCAAATACCATATTCACAGGTGACTTTAATTATCCCTCTATAAACTGAGAATCATTTAAAACCCCAGAGGTGCAAGCAAAGAGATTCCTGGATTTTGTCAATACAAACACCTTCGACCAGATAGTTCATACACACACATTATAGAGAAGAACATACTGGACTTGGTTATTACTAAAGAAGGAAAAGGCTGCATCACCCCTACCCTAAAGTAATGTCCTCCCTGGTGAGGTCAGACCATAGAGCTGTCTCCTTTGAAATAAAACCAAAACCTGGCACCCCTGATAATCCTGGAACATTTAGGAAGTATTCTAAAGCAAACTTTCTACTGTTAAGTAATAAAGTTTTGTGTCATGGTTGTTGCATCCTTTCATTGATGTATACAAGGTGAGGAAAAAACATTTGAAACTGCAAATTTGCATGTCTCCATTTCCAAAAAGGGGACAAATGAGAGTTTTCCAGTTGCAGAATGATCATGATGTTCAGTTATATTAGGAAAGTATGCGTAATTATGTTTTCAAAAAATCCTTTCCAATAGTTTTATCTCTGATTCAGGAAGGAAAATTTAGAGTCTGAGCTGGTCATGGAAGAACAGATCATTTTTTATTGCTACACAGAAATCGATGATCTTATTGGAGTTTGTATGTAATCTCTATCTAAATATTATACATGATAGACCTTAAGATAGCATAACAATGCATTGTTCCTAGTGTTATACTGATGGTGATACAACTATAGAGAGTTCCAGATCCATTAGTATCTGCCATCTAGACATAGTATGTGAGGAGTAAGAGTAAAGTCCTTATCAATTTAAAAAGATTCACATTGGATATAGGATGCCTACAAGGGTGTGTCTGGTATTTTGTTTTTTTTCTATGGTTATGGTGTTGAAGAAAATCAGCACCTCCAATCCTCAGGTGTCATGATTTACTTACAGTAAACCATGGATTCATCTGTCTTTATGTCTGTGTTTTGTACATAGTAAGAAGATTAAAGTTGATATGGAGGAGTTTTGTGGATCTTGTTTTTGAGTTAAGGTAGATGGCATTCATAGATTAACCAGCAGCTGGCTTCAACACTGGCAATACCAAAAGGATTTTTCAAGACTGATGAACTGTGCTGATAAAGTTAAGCTAATTCATAGGATGAAGCTCTCATTTTACTCATCCACCAATATCATGTCCTTTGAACAGCTAGATAAAAAGAGGCCATGGAGAAAAGTGGCGGAAGAGAGGTTCCTTGGCAGTGCTGCCCAAATCACTCCCTGAAACAAAGCAAAGACCTTGGCAGTATATGAGGATCTCCAGGTACGGTTACTGGTCCTACCACCTGGGAGAAATACGACTGGCTAATTTGGGTAACTTGTGTACATGTCTCTTGGATGCCTCCCTTAGGAATTATGCTATGCATGTCCAAATTGAATGAAGAACTGGAACAGGACTGGGACATGTTGGAAGGATTTCATATCTCTGCTTGTTTGAGAATATCTGGAATCCCTTCAGAAGATGTTGTTATTGAGAAATAAGTATGATCTCCCCTACTTAGCTCACTGCCACTGAGACTCTCAACATGATCAATGGCTGGGAAAATGAAATGCCAGATGAATGGGTCAATCAAAGGTTGGGCAGATGGGCACATGTCAATACTTTCTGTTACTGAGTTAATACCCTCACTTTTGAAGTTATTCATGAGATAAAAAACAGGAGTACAAACACCTCAAACATTGTGGCTTGGTAGTAACACAATTATCACCCTCTTCAGTCTTGCTGAACATCCATGGCTGCAGACATGGGTGAGAGTCACTTTTTGAAGTAAGTTAAACTTTCTAAGGTCATTATTTGATCATCTTCTGGTACAAACTAGGACAACATAATGATATTAGCTTAAACAAAGACAAATCATAGAAATGATGTAATGAACAAAAAAAAAACAAATTCAAAGATTTAAGAATAAGCATGTAGCCATGGCATCACTTAAAGAAGGAATTAGAGACCTTGAGAATAAATTATTTAGAATTAAAAATGTCAATTTGGATATAGCATATTTGGAAGAATGTTTTAATAGACATGTAGTGCCTCGAGGTTTACGTGTATGCAAATACCCTGAAGGTTTTTCTTATGATATAGATATGTTAAGTGAAAGTTTTTGATGAATGTGGTTTTAAAATGATGGCTCTTATGCTAAAATATTCCAAGAAAAAGGTGGATGTGTTAATAGCAGATGCAGAAAAGTTGAATAAGGCTATTCAAAATGACTTGGTATTTGAATTTTATAAGGATGTGTACGAGTACAGTTTTATATGGGTAGACAGAAAATGTGAAGAAGTGTTTAATAGAAAACAAAAAAAGTTATTAAGAGATTTAAAGCAATATAGGGACAACAGAGCTTACATCTTTAAAAGTAAATTGAATAGGAACAAAAGGTTTGAAACCATGCATGAGGAAGGAAGTAACCATTTGGATAAAGAGAACAATGAACATAGAGTGGATGTAAATATTGAAAGGAATGTGAATATTAGTGAGTCCCAGAAAACTAATATAGATAATGATGGAGGTTTTGAGTTAAAGACCCCAAACCCACTAGCTCCCAAAGTAGGTTTAGATTATATTACACACTTAACAGAAGAGGATGACGACAACACAAGTGAATAGGATTTTTCTGCAGGGAAGGGGAAAGGCAAGAATCAAGGAAATATTAAAAAGAAGGGGAAGTACAGTTATAGAAGAAGATGGGGTGACCTTGTCGTACAATGGCTTTAAGAAATTTAACATCAGTGGAATAGAAATTAGACTAGAACATTTTGGCCTATTTGAAAAGGGCTTTAAATTTGTTAAATCAAAGCATTTTGATGTATGTGATACCTTAATAGAGCTAAAATTGTTTGTTAGGAAATTAAATTTCTCTTTAATTTTCGATCAACAACTTAGAAACAATCTTTAGACTGCCAAGTGTTTACAATCCACCCTTACATCCAGCACTGCAAGTATTTGAAGCTGTATGTGCTTCTGACATCTATGCATTGAGTAATAATAAAAACAGGGGGACTAAATGGAATTACAAACCAAATTTAACTAGTAGGGAGAAGGAAATCCTGGAAGAACTTATGGCTGATAGGGAAATTCATGTCATGAAACCAGATAAAGGGAGAGGACTGGTCCTACTTAATGCTATTGACTATTCAAGTAATGCTGCATGACATTAATGTATATGTACCAGTGTCTAAAAAAGAAATTCATATTGCCTACAGAAAAGTAGATTTAGCAATAGAAGAACTAATATTGGAAAATAGGCTGGATTACAGGTTGGGGGAAATGTTACAAATTAAAAAAAACAGAATTGCCTCTTTTTTCGGCATCCCCAAGATGCACAAGAGTACTATTAACCCACCCTATAGGCCTATAGTTTCTGGTGAGGGATCAAAAACTTACCCTATAGCCACTTTTTTAGATCATTCTTTAAAATACATAACAGAAGATTACAAACACCTCCCAAGAGATTGTTGGGACTTCCTGCAAAGTTTAACACCAGATATATGTGAGAGGGAAACATTCTTTTTGACTATTAACGTGGTTGACTTATTTTCATGTATTCCAACAGAAGAAGGTTTAGAAATGTTTTATTCACTTTTGTGTGAAAAAAGTTCTTCCCTTAAGATGGATGTTGATGCAATGGTGGAGCTTATGAGAATAGTACTAGATAACAATTTTATCTATTTTGAAGGTGAGATGTTCAAACAAGTTCAAGACGTAGCTATAGGAGCAGCATGTGCCCCCATCTATGCTAATTTGGTCCTTCTGAAGTGGGAAATGACACATTTATTCAACACAACATATTGGCAACACATTAAGTTATATCATCGCAATTTGGACAGTATTTTTATCATATGGGAAGGACCTAGACTTATTAACTACTTTTATAGAACATACAAATTCTACTACTAGTTTTTTAAGGTTCACATACAAATTTCACCCTTTGGGGATTGACTTTCTAGATGTCAGACTGGATAAAAATGATGGAAAGTTAAAATATAGAATACACCGTAAGGAAACATTTAGTAATTCATACCTCCCCTACAATAGTGCACACCCATGGAAGCAGAAAAAAAGTATAATTAAAGGATAAATGGTCAGAGCTGTAAGAATGACTTCAGAAAGAGAAGACTTCTTGAAAGAAATACAGTTAATGTCCAGATTTTTTAGAGCAAAAGGCTACCCAAATAAGTTAATAGAAACAGTAGCTACAGAGATTGTAGAGGGATGGAATATTAAATGTATACCCCTACTGGGAAACCAGAAAGAATGTTCCATTAACAAATTAAATGACAATAAACAACAATTCGGAAAAGCCCTACTGATACAATATAACAAAGCTTCCAGAGAAATAAAAAACGATAAAAAAAAACTGGAAAATGTTAAAATTTACTCAGGACCTAGTACACAAAGTAGGTGAATTACCACACTATGTTTTTAAACAGGAATCAATTTAAAAAAAAAACTGTTTGAAAAGAACAAAAACAATTATGGATTTCAGGGAGATATAGGGACAAGAAAAATGTGGAAGGTGTAAATATTGTCACTTCATTATAGACAAGGATAAAGTGATGTTAAACAACCACTTGAATAGTACTGTGACTTTTAGGAAAGGGCAATTGTATGACTAGAGGTATAGTTTATCTGGCTATATGTAGAGACTGTCCCAGTTTGTATGAAGGAAAGTCAGATATTTCCTGTCAGGTATTTATGAGCACACATGCCAAATAAAGAAAAAAGTTTGAATAATGCCCTTTACAAACATCTTCATATGGAGCCAAGCCATAAAGGTTTTCTTTCTGGGAAATTAGAGCAAGTTGCCATGGACCCTAATGGGGGAGACTGGGAAATCTGGTTGAATTGTAAAGAGGGACATATTGGCAGATTAAGTTAAATACAACAAATCCCCCAGATCTTAATGACCATATTTCAGTAAAGCCTTATTTAATCAAAAAAGCCAGTAAGTTGTGATAAAAACTGGACCTATAAAAAGGAATGGTGAATAATAGCCTTGTTCTGCATATTTACATGTAGGAAACACATCACTTAATTGTTTTTAATTTATGGAAATGTTTTAATTTGAAATGCTGATTATTATATGTACATTTTTTTTATTATAGTTAAAAATATCTGTATAGTAAAGGATAGACAGTTTTAACATGACACTTTTAACATAACTATCATAACATATTCACTATATATTTAATGTATTGGAGAGTGTATGCTTTTAAAACTTTTGGCGCTTCTTTTTGGGAGTGGGGATATATAAATAGATGAAAATGGAGATTTTTATTCACTTGATAAATCCCTGCATTGATTCAGGGTGAAAGCGCTTGTGTATGAATTGTTATAATAAAATTATTTATTGGTAGCTGACTTCAGTGTGCCTGGACCGTTCATTTTGTTTTTAGTGACGTTTTACGGTCTGCATTTACTTCTTAATTTTTCAGTTTTGTATAACTGAAAAGTCCCTTATCTAAATAACATGCCAGAAAAAAAAAGTTCTGGCAGAGTCTTAATGTAACCATATCTGTCAATATATATTTTTTTCATTATTAAGCAGGATGAATCCTTAAAAATTAAAAGTTTCTAAGTGGAGAACATGATGGCCATTTTCATTTTCTTTTGAAATATGATGACGAATTCTATTCAGCCTTTTAAGCTGAAAAGTTTCTTTTTGTAGTGCATGTTGAGTGTAACCTAAATTAGCAAATAGCAAAATATCAAGAGTGTGCTTTCTGTTTTTCTACTCTGACGATAGTTCCAAAAGTGTGTTTCATGAGTAGTATAATGATCATAATGTTCAACAGAAAATACAATTATCTTTTTGATGTTTCTGTTATAGGTTCATAAGTGAATACTAAGCTAATTGCCCTGAAGGACTATTTTAAGCCTAGCCAAAAACTCAAGATCAAAATCAAACCCTGTACTTTGTGTCTATAAGGTAATACTTCAACTATTATGCCACAGCCACCAAACCAACAATAAATCAATAAATTAAAATATAATATGTGAATAAATAGATACATTTTATATATATATATATATATATATATATATATATATATATATATATATATATATATATATATATATATATATATATACACATACACACACACACACACACATATGGGTCATGGGTCTATTTCTGTTTGTCGAAAAGACAGTTTGTCGACAAACAGAAGGTCAAGCCCACTTCTGTGAAAGTCCACTTCAACAAAAGCGCACTTTCAGGAAAGCTGATTCACCGAATCGGCAAAAAAAAAAAAAAAACAATTTTAAACACAGTTTTAGTAGTGCAATCTTGGAGTTAGTATATTTATGTTGCAGGGGTGTATATATAAATAATTAAAAAAGGTCAAAACCAATTAACCAAGGCATGGCCTTCAAAGGTTTCACTGTATTAATTACTAACCATCATTTATATTCTTAGTTACTGATTGCTTTTTCTTTATGAATTTGTGAAAGTATGTATCTATATGCCTTCCACGGTACTTTTGAAACTACTCAGAAAATAATTATTAACTGATTCCAGCAGAAGTATTTGAACTAGATAAGGTATTTACAGACCAAAAGATTCACTAAAAAATGCAATTATGATTTCAGTACTATACTGATATGTTGTAGAAGCAAATGATTAAATTTTATAAAAGCTCTTTGTACAGAAGCATTTTCTTCTTCATAAATTTATGGGATATTGCCTTCATCTGTATTATGCTAATGTATTAAATATTATTTCTACAGTTAAACTTATCAGAGAACCAAAATCTTGTTAATATTCAAGGTTAAACATATGCAAATAAGTATATTTATAACAAAAGGCACTTGTCATTTTAACTTTAGCACCAAAAGAGTTCAAAAATGATTAGCATAAAAATCAAGCAATTGCACATTTTCACTCTGTGTCATAAAAATAGCTATGAGTGCAAAAGAGGATAAAATAGACAAGAATTTGAAACTGCTAACCAAATCTCATCTTTTAAATGCAGTGCGCTGTACATTTAGTGGTAGTGTACTTCAGCTGTTTGAATGTGAAAGAGTCAATCAATGAATATGACAGAGAGAATACACTTTATCAATATTCTTTTAGTCTATAATTAAATCAGGAACACTATCAGAATTTGTTGTTAGCATTCCGACCTCCTCTTCTCTCATCTTGATGTTCTTATGATATGTTAAACTGAGAACCCATCGGTATAAGTTGTTGCGAGTTCGGGAGAATGATAAAGATCACATGGCTCCTATCAAAATGAATAGGAAAAGTTCCTTGATGCCATGGCAAAATTTCCCCTTATAGTACAAAATACCACCTTGGGTCTCCCCCAGAAAGACACCAGTAGTCTAATGGTACTAAGCCTTTCAACAATGGAGGAATAAAAGAAAGTAAATGTTTTTCATTCTTCCTTGTTGCTGTCAATTAGAAGGCCAAAATATTGATAAGACAAGACAACTGAAAGATCTTCTAGTTAATATATAAGTCTAATCAAACTTACAAGCGGCATAAACGCAAGATGGACAAAGAAAAGATGACCTATCATGAAGAAGGCCTTCTAATAATAATAATAATAATAATAATAATAATAATAGAAGTAATTTTCTATTCAAAACAACCATTTTAGGTGTTCAGAAAGTCAAGAAACCTTAGAAATACAATTTCAATATATTTCCATGTCTAATTTACAGTGTAGAGGGAAGGAGATGATATAATTTTAGAAAATAAAGTATGCAGCAGTGAAGAAACAAAAGAGGAATGCCTTAGGTTGCTTGTGTAGTGCAGTGTTAGTAACTGAAATGCTGGCTTATGAAGAAGCTTGTTTAAGATAAACTCAGAGGTTCTTCTATATTACATTGAGTTTCAACTAGACAAAGACTTCATTCAGCACCAACTTGCCTAGGATTCCACTCCACATATCAGTTTCAATTAGTTCAGAACTCACCCCAATAAATAAAAAGGGAAGAGAGGCCACCTGCACTGGCCATGTGGAAGGTGCTGAAATTCAAACTGGGTCAGCTGCCGATGTGCCTTCTGTTACAGGAAATAATTCAAATATTAACCATAGAGGAGTATACAGTGTCTGTTGTCTTGCAAAATGTGCATCATGTTTTTGTCCCTCATAATCTCCAGTTTCCACAGCTGTGATAACCCCCCCCCCCTAGTTTCCACAGCTACGCCTTTGTGTGTGTGGGTGGGGGTGAGGGGTGAGTGGGACAAGACCAGCAATTGAATTTTTCTTATTTTTAAAAACTTTTATGTTCAGCACATAAGCTAACTCATTTTGGTAAGCACTTGTGATTCTCCTTAACTCTGAGAAACTTAACTTATTTTGATAAATCCATATTTAATGACACACTTGAAATATGCAACTGGGAATTCTTCAAATATCTGCTTCTAGACGAAGCCATCTGACACTTCAGTAACTCCCTCTTAACCATACTAAACAAACAAGCTCCACTAAGACATGAAAGAGAGTGAAAATATATTCTATCCTAATGCTAATCCTTCAAACTAAACAACTCACGAGAGACAGAGATAATACCTGGAAACAATGGTACAAAACTAGGACACAGTCCTACCTAGATACATAAAGGCAACTCAGAAAATGCACAAAGGCACATGCTTGCTATGATTAAAAGAACTTCTTTCCACAAATCAGACCACACATACAATAATAAAAAAAAGATTTTGACAAAATTTAAATAACCTCTTAAATCAGGCAGAAAACCCACCCCATATCCTTTCCCATTTGAAACTAGCAGGGAAATAGCAGGCAAATTCTATAAAAAATTCATATTCCATACTGTAGTGATCTCAAACAAGAATTACCTATATCCACCACAGACCAAAGCTTCACACCCGAGGTCAGTCTAACCACCATCCAAACAAATGCTATCAACATTACATTAAAAATAAAATAAATCAGCAACACTAGCTCCTGACAACCTGCCATCTGAATATCTCAGTATAGCTGCTGACACTGTTTGCTGCCCTGTATCTATCCTAATCAGTAAATCCATTACAGAAAACTACATCTCAGCTCTATGGAAAGCATTCTTCATAATTCCATTACACAAAGGTGGCACATTGACCAAACTATCAAACTAACCCTATAACTATCCTTCCTCCCCTCACCAAAATACTTAAAAATGCATTCATCAGCAACTCCTAGCCTTTCTACATGATAATCAATGACTTTCTACTACCAACATGGCTTTCAACCCCATTGGGAGGGTGGCCTAATGGTTAAGGTGTTTGCCTTAGAAACATAAGGTGCAGGGTTTGAGTCTCACAAGGGGTAATTGGCTAGGCTTACAATGGCTCGCAAGGGCAGTTAGCTTAGTAATAACCTATGAACCTAATACTGCAGCAAAACTGCCCTACTACATTTCCATTAATCAAAGTAAAAAAATTAGATAATCATGTCTTCATTGTTTTCCTGGACTTGTCAAAAGCCTTTGACATGGTCTCACATCAACGTCTCCTCCAAAGACTAAATCTTATAGGCCTCACAACTTCCTCAACTTGCTGGTTCAACAGCTACCTAAACAATCATGCCCAGTCTGTAAAATTGAATGTCTCCCACTCTGCATTCCTTCCAATCACTGCAGGAGTCCCCAAGGCTCCGTACTTGGGACAATATATCTTCAGTAATGAAATGCACAAGGAAGCCAACCTTGACACCATGATACAATATGCTGATGACTCAACTTTAGTTTGCTCAGCCACAAGTCTTCCCATCTTAGACATCATCATACAGGAAGTGTTTACTTCTACAGAAAACTCTCTAAATAAATCTCATTTGCTCTTAAACCCTGATAAAACCAGACTTATCATATTCTTTCCCAAAAGCATATATCAGAACAGCACAAACCTTAATAAACAACTCAAAAATTGAAAACATCAGCAACATAAAATTACTAGGGGTTATTGATAACAAGATGATAACAAGTTAAAATCTGATCTGCACATTGACAATGCAGCCAGAAAGACACTGCAAACTAGGCTGCCCTGACAAAGCAGAACACATGCTAAGTGATCATAGAGAAAAATAAACTGCTGCCATCTCCCTTCACTTCCTACTCTCCTATAAACCTCAACAATATTCACAAATCTTAACTATTCCACCAAACACAAATTAAAAAGCACCTACAACAAAATTAGCAAATTTCCCTGCAATGTCCCAAACTGCTTCCACTACTGTATGGTGTTCAACAACCTCAACTGGCTTGAACCTATTCAACACATTATCCTCTCCCAGCTAATCACAGCACACAAAATGCTTTACCATCCACTGAAAACAATCTCATTGTCAAATCTCATGCAATGGTGTGCACCAAATGCAACCCTAACAGCTTTAGAACTTAAACTAATTTTTACTAATAAGTGAAATAATTATTGACTCTCTGTACTCTGTCACCATCCCCAAGACATGGACCAAACCTCAAAACCCCATCAAACTTTTCACTAACCTGCAATAATTCAAATCTGCCCTAAAATATCACCTGGCAACTAATAAACTGCAACTATCCCACACATGCAGTTTGAAGTATGCAGTCCTAACTCTGTCTGCAAAGGATACTATACAAGTGTATTAAAATAGTATTTTTGATTTTACTCACAATATCTTTAAAACATGCATCTCCTTAATCTGATATACATTGCAAATAATGTTTATTGACCATGTGCTTTGAAATACTTTGCAAATAATGTTTGTTGACTGCCTTTTTTATTTTTTAAATTGTCAAAAATATATTTCCATCCTTGTTTTGGAGCTTTTATCCTCAGGCCTCTGCTGAAAATGGGTATTTGAGTTCCCAGACAGACTTTTCTGGTAAATAAAGGCAAATAATGTAACTATACATCTATCAGTCCAAGTAGGACAGAGCCTATCTTCAGCAGAGGCCCAGGGAGAAACACTCCAGATACTTGTCTTTGGAATGTGGGAGGAAACCAGAGTACTTGAAGAAGCACTCCAGATACTTGTCTTTGGAATGTGGGAGGAAACCAGAGTACCTGGAGAAAACCCATGTGAACACAAGGACAATGTGCAGACTTCACACAGAAGGCACCCTAGTCAAGAATCAAATTGCTGCACCACTATGCCACCACTGCAATTTAAAATAAAAAAAATAAAATAAATATATTTTTTTAATTAATTAAAACATGAGCATGGTAGTGCTCCTTGCAGGTAGGATATAAACTGGAGCAACTGTTTGCTGCATTTTTATTATTGAATAAAACATGAGCACTGTATAACTCTATGCAGGCAAGGCATAACTTCAGCAACTGTTTGCTACATATCAAGCAGTTTGCTACCAACAACATAAACACCATAGTGCTCTGTGCAGGCAGAGTAAAAACTGTAGCAGCAGTTTGCTACATTTGTAGCAAGCAGCTTACTACAGTTTGAAAAGAGGAATCTTTTTTTTAACTGAATCATGAGCACTTTAGTGGTCAGTGCATGCAGGGCAATAATTCTATTAACTGTTTGCTACAAATGTAGTCTTTCCCATCACTTCATGTTGTGACTAATTAATGTTATCCCTCTGTAGTTACTACAGCTCTGCACATCAACCTTATTCTTAAAATGGTGCACAAACACTTTCTCTTCACTCCACACGCAACCTCTCACTTTCCAAGATATTATTAAACAATCTGGTGAAAAAAAACACTGCCATTTCCACTAAACACCTTCATGCTACCACAGGTATGTCATGTGGGCAAACAGGTTTTCCAGTATTTATCACCTTCATAGCTATCCTTACTTCCTCCTTGATAAGACATTGCACTTCCTGATTCACCATACCCACATCAGCCAACCCTCTCTCTCATTCTCTTCATTCGTCAGCATCTCAAAGTACTCTGTTCATCTGCTCAAGACACCCACCTCACTTGTAAGTACATTTCCCTCATTATCCTTTATCACCCTTATCTGTTGCACATCTTTCCTTGCTCAGTCCCTCTGTCTAGCCAATCGGTACAAGTCCTGTCATCCCTCCTTAGTGTTCAACCTGTCATACAAGTCATCATATGCCTCATCCTTAGACTTTGCCACCTCTCTCTTTGCCCTTGTACTCCTGACTACTTTCCTCATCTCTCCGACAATCCAACTCCTTCATCTCCAACCCTCTTTCTCTGTATACTGTCCTGTACTTCCTCAGTCCACCACCAGGTGTCCTTGTACTCCTTCCTCCATCCACAAGTCACACCAAGCACTTTCTAGTCATCTCCCTTACTAGCTCTGCTGTACTTACCCAAATATTTGGTAAATTGTCACTGCCATCCAGTGCCTGTCTTAACTCTTCCCTGAGCTCCACCTCACAATCACCCTTTTCCAGTTCCCACCATCTGATCCTTGGTGCTGCCCTCAGACTACTCCTCTTCTTGATCATCAACGTCATCTTACAGACAATCAGCCTCTGCTGCCTTACTACACTTTACCCTAGCACCACTTTACAGTCTCGAAATCTCCTTCCAACTGGCCCTCTTACATTGGATATATTCCACCTGAGTGCATCTCCCTCCACTCGTGTATGTCACCTTATGCTCTTCCCTCTAGTTAAAGTATGTATTCACCACAGTCATGTCCATCCTTTTGGAAAATCCACTACCATCTCACCATCTGCATTACTTTGCTTAACACCATACATACCCATCCCTTCCTCATCCCCTCTGTTCCCTTCATCAGTGTGGCCATTGAAATCTGCTGCAATCACCACTCTCTCACCCTCGGGTACAGTCATCCAACTGACTTCACATTTCCCTTTCTCATCCACTACACAAGCAACATGCATAGCATATGCACTAACAACATTCATCATTATACCATCCATTTCCTGATTCATAAACATCACTCTATCAGATACTCATGTCATCCACCAAAAACAGCCTTGGAATACTGTTCCGTCAGGATAACCCCTACCCCCTATCTCCTCCCATCCACACTCTGATAGCACAGATCTGTCTCTGATGCACCTAGCTGTACTCCCCTTCCATCTGGTCTCTTGCACACACAATATATCCACCTTCCTATGGCCATCATATCAGCTAGCTCTGTCTCTATACCAGTCGTACTACTAACATTAAACTTTCTTACCCCCACTACCACACTCCTAGCCTTTCTCCTCTCTTTCTGCCATATGTGTGTTGGACATCCTCCAGGGTATGTCTGTCAATGCAAAGGCTACAGTGCTATTGAGTGACTCAAGTGTGTTACAGCAATATTAAGACATATCATTAATTTTGTCCCATTGCCCCCATATATGTGTGGCGTCCTGCTCTAATGAGTTGAGAGGGATGACTGGGCAGCAAGAGTGTGAATACAGTGTGCCATACTGACATAGAACAGAAATGTATATCAGATATTACCTGTGTACATGTCAGTATGAGTAGGTGGATCTGGCCGCCTCATAACAACAGACATGGGGATGCAAAATGTCAGTTAAATAAGATGTACATGTTGTACACGTGTGTAATCTTAGTTACTGTGCATCCAACAGCATGACATTTCTACAGCTACTGGTTGTTGCATTACCCTGACACAACCATGGGTACTACAATAAGCATGATTATCTGTTTGAAATTGGAAAGGTGTCCAGCTGTGTTATGAATCTGTGTCCATGCCTACTACAAACAGCTTTATGAACATCAACATAGCTATATGGACTCAGCAATACCTTCCTTATAAAGTCTGCCTACACCAAAGTAGAGTAATCCTCTTTGCTGGACAGCAGGAATACACAAACCACAGACTTGGCAGCTACATTGGCTGTACGTGACAAATTAGGAGCTGGCACCAACTTGGCATCAAGTCAGCCTTTGTCTGATCAAGCATATAAGGTAACAGGTGGAGGACTGTAAGGCTAACTATGAGTACAAATTGGACACATCCACCAAGGCCAATCACAAGGCCATCTTCACATATGTTTGCAATCTCAGAGGCAACAAACCATCCCACCCTGCAATGGTGGTCAATCAGACCACATACACACAGAACATAGCTGTAACCAACCTGCTACAGATAGGTTTAGGGCAAACATGACCCCCTGGCTCAACATCACTACAGGTGGATATGCACATCACCCACACCCCTCCTCTCATCACCAGTGAGCAAGTGCATATTGCCTACTGCAAGGCAGCAAACATAAGTATCCATGGGACATGATAAAATCCCTGTCCGCATCCTAAATGAACTCAGTCATGTGCTCCCAACTCCGTTACACGCTGTAGTCACATCAAGCCTTGGCATCATCCACACCCCATCCACATTGAAGATGGCCAATGTCATCCCTCTACACAATCATGAATGAGGATTAGAGGATTATGAAATTAACTAGCCCTCATTGTGGGGAATATGACACATCAGGGCCAGCAGTGCAATGCAAGCAGATACAGTGCTGATAGATTACAGGGGTATGTTGTGGTTGTGAGTGGTGGCTACTGGTATTCAGTGTAGCTGAGCAGGTTCTGTACATACTGTTGCCAGATGTGTGAGGTCCTGTAATGTGTTTCCCTTTTTATGTCTTCCAGTTGCAATATCGCATCAGCAAATGTCTACTTTCTCAGCAGCTGAGTCAAATATAATCATAGAAGTCATACTAAAGAACCATGTCATAATGTTTGGCTGGAGCCAGCAACATCTGCAGGGGAGGACCAGCCTGTGGGAAGACCAAGTCCACAGGGTAAATTATGTTGGCCTGCACTCACATACATGTGATCAGGTCCGGCATCGTGCAAAAATGACCTCATATGCCATGCCTGGCAAAGGGCTGTTGCAGTGGCCAGGGACCACAAAGCCACAGGTGGGTCCCCAATCATATAGCCCCCACTGACACCCACCGAGTAGCTCCTTGTTAACCTTGGGGCACCCATCCCAGTACAATATCAGGGTATAGACCCCCCACATATTGGAGGTGAGTGGCACCCAGATAATGGATGAGGAGTGTGCAGGCAAGGCCTCAGTGGAGATTACTAGACTAGTGTAGCAGACATGCTTGTATTTGTAGAATATCTATGTACATGTGTCAGGTCAGATTGCAGTTGTGGATGGGGTTTTCTAATGCACAGAACTGCACATCTATGGTGAAGGACAGCAGATTGTGTAGTATTGGCGGTTGTACTATAAATGTTCAGACATGCTGCATCCATCCTGTACCAATGCCACATGTGAGTCTGCTGACAATACTTCACTCGCACAACTACCTAGGTCCATCCGGTTTGCATGTGGGATGGCAACCTGAAGCTGGTGAGTATGGAATATGTCTGCTGTCGTTTGCCAATACCCCAGGCATGTGAAGGCCATTCAATGTACCATACACAAAACTGTCACTCATGCCTATATTGCTTTAAGTGCATGTTCACTTGTGGTGGGGTTAAGTGCATTGCATTATGGTGGTCGCCACAGGGGGCTATCTGAAGAGAATGTAACATCCCTGTAGCATACTTCACAACCTGTCAGTACAACACTTCTGGACAGAGACCAACAAAATGGGGGGATAAACGCACTAAGTTAGGAACATGTGTGAAACATTACTCTCATACAGTGGATATAAACAGTGTACACACCCTTGTTAAGATGCCAGGTGTTTGTGTTATATATACAAATTGAGACCACAGTATGTCAGTCCACACCTTTTCCAACATGTAATGTGACCTATGACATGAACAATTCACTTGTAAAACCAATCAATCTGTTGGGCACCAAATATGGAGTATACAAACCTTACAATAACCTGTATGCATATGTGTGCACACCCTTCAAACAATATTTTATTGCAGCAGCTTGTGATTTACTGATAGCATTCAGTCTGCTTGGGTACACACCTGTCATCAAGTAAAGGCACTCTGAGTAACACCAAATAACAGTCTGCTGTCTAAGTAGGATATTCATAAAATTTGCTCAGTTGCCTGCAACAACAACAGCCATGGCTTGCAGACAGCTTACAAAGCAGCAATGGGATTTCATATTTGAAAGGTATCAGTCAAGAATAGGGTACAACAACATTACTACATCATTGCTTACACCATGGAACACAGTGGAGAAAGTTGTCAAAAGGTGGACTGAATATGGGACAACAGTGCTGTTGAAAAGAACCTGTCGTCCCTCCAAAAATGATGACAAGACATGTCAAAACCTGATCAAGGTGGCTGCCAGGAGACACACAGCAACCCTGAGGGAGTTGCAGATATCTGTTGCAAGTACTGGTGTTGTGTACTACATGTGAGAACACTCTCCCATATTCTGCATATGTCTGGCCTATGGGGTATGGTCAGAAGATCAAAACATTTCCCCACACCAAAAAACATCTAGGGGTGGATACATTTTGCAATACAGCACATCAAATCTTCCAAAGGCATGTGTGAAAATGTGTTATGGTGTAATGAGATTATGGATTGACCTCACATCCACAATACTAAAAGGTATGTGTGGTGCACAAGCAACACCCCTCTTAACCTGAACATCCACATCTCCATGGGGAATCATGCTGGTGGCAGTGGGGATGCTGTTTCAAAGCCAGAACTGGGCCTATAGTTATGGTGGTGTTAATTCTGAACAGTTCCAAATAACACCCACATCTGGCCCAAATCCTTCAGGCATCTGCAAGAACCCTGAGGATGGGGAAGGGTGTCAGCCGTCAACATGACAAAGACCTGAAGGATACACCCAAAGCTACCTAAGAAAGGCTCCACCTGAACTCACTCATGGTTATGGATTAGCCCAGCCAGAGCCTAGACCTACATCAGATAGACAAACCCCAGTGTGACCTGAACAGGGCTGTGCACGTGAGCTGCCCTTGCAGTCTAACAGAGTTGGGTCACCCTTGCATGGAATAGTGGCTAAATAATGCCAAGTCAAGATGTCCCATGCTGATAGACACATTCACAAGAAGATTGAATGCTGTAAGTCACTTACAAGGTGCTTCAACAAAGTATCATTTTAAGGGTGTGCACACTTATGCAAACACCATATTGTACATATTGCAGTCATTATATTTTACACGTAGCACAATTGTTTGTTTATTGATTGGATTGCACAGGTCATATGTCACATGAAATGTGGGTAACCTATTTGAATACATTATAGCAGTGTCATTTCATATATTACAATAACATGGCATGTTAACAGGGTCGTGTATACTTATCATATCCACTGTAAGCTTAGAAGGTTAGTGGTATAACAGGAATTGTGTGACCATACATTTACTGCTGGCTTGGAAATCTGACACTCAAATGTATGCCATTAATCAGTGATGTCGCTTCTCAGATCATCCCAGTTATGTATCTTTGAAAGACAGGGGTTGTAAGAAACAGAGCAAACATATGAGCCAGGCATCTACACATCCTGCGTGGAGCTGTACAGTTGTGAGATATGTTCTGTAGTACTTGCCACTGTGCTATACAGGTGAAGACCAATGATGTGTACATGGATGCAATCTGTGCTGGGGAAGGACCATCACCTACTAACACTAATCACATATACCAGAGCTCTACATTGTTAGTTACATGTAGTAAAACTGGCTGCAATGCAAGATGTTGAGGGCCATGTGTCATGCAAGTCACCATTTGGGTAATGTGTGGTCTGTGTAACAGATTTGTGCCACCTCACCTGCAAGTGTGTATGTGTGTGTGTGTGTGTTTGTGTGTGTGTGTGTGTGTGTGTGTGTGTGTGTGTGTGTGTGTGTGTGTGTGTGTGTGTGTGTGTGTGTGTGTGTGTGTGTGTGTGTATATATATATATATATATATATATATATATATATATATATATAGATATAGATATATATACTAGCCAACCTCAGAGCGCAGGTATTAATATACATATGTCGTCTTCCCCTCATAGGTGGTGATGGGGTTTGGGTTCCCTCCCACTTGGAATCTGATGTCATTATCTCTGTAGACTCTGACAATGATGATAGGAATAGTGAGGTACAGGTAGAGTTGTCAGGGCCCGAATCTGTGCCATTGGTTGGCATCTCTCTCTTGTCCACACCATTCATGAACACAGTGAGAATGCCCATACATACCCAGTCACCAGTGGCCACAGATGATGGACAGTTAGCAGCTGCTGGCATTGAACAGGCTATTGTGATGACTATGGCAGGTGTGAGTGTAGACACCGGCCATAGCCAGAGTGCAGGTGATGTCCCACACAAGCAGATGGACAGGGGTGCTCACAGGAGGACTGCTGCTCATCAATCCACTGTCACAAGTGCCACAGCAAGAGTCAGCAGACACATGTTTTTGGGCTGTAATGTATGCACAAGCACATAGTGACACCACACCAGACAAATACACAGGGTGGTGTATGCAACTCTTCCTGATTTACGTGGTGACATACATGACCTTGTTGAGGCCACACATCAAAATACTGAGGTCATGAATAGACGGTGGAATGAGACCTTGGCATTCCTCAACCATGGCATGTCTGTGCTGCAGTGTGTAGTGGGAGATGGACATCTACCACATGGAAGTAGGTCAGCAGCAACAACAGCTGAGATTCTATGGGGCTGTGCACCTTCACATTCCTGTAGTGGCAGTGAAACTAGCACTACCAAAGGGGGGTTGCTTTCCACATCACACCAGGGTAGGCCATGGCCACGTGTTCCTGTCTGGTCCCATCATGGACACGGATCCAGCAGACAGCAGACACCATCAGGAAGCAGTAATGTATCTGGCCTTGGGCCTGGTGGTGCCAGTGATACCCCTGGCAGGACCAGTTCCCATGTCCTTGGTGGGAGATGGTGAACGTGACACCCTGCAATGTACAGTCCACAGCTGTCCAACATACCTCTATGTAGGGAAGCCACATGGCGTGACTGTGTGCATTCATATACACACACATCTTTATCATAGGCAGGTCACCTCCAGACACACACAGCACCTCTGCACAGCCCATATGTTGGATACCCCTCCAAACACACACACACACACACACACACACACACACACACACACACACACACACACACACACACACGCAAATACATAAACACACACACACACACACACACACACACACACACACACACACACACACACACACACACACACACACACACACACACACACACACATGATTCCAACTGTATGGCCCAGCCTAGACCTCTAGCAAACCCACACCACATCATGTGCATATGATGATACCTGTGCCACATCCCTGTCATCCATACCATCAATGCAGGGACATGCTAATATGGGTCTGATGCACAGGGTGAATATAGTACAGTGTAGCTATGTAATACTATGTATGATGCTGTCTGCTTACATTTGTTATGGGTACACATACAGGTGTATGTACCTTATTAGCCAGGATGCATTATTATTGTTAGTACCACTGACTGAATGTAGTCTGACATGCTGTATTCTGTTTGTATTCCAGGTGTCTGTGTGCCTGCAGGCTGTGGCCCAGCAGACATTCCCAATAGGGAGTATGGCAGAGTGGGAATACACTGATTGTGTCATAGGCAAGGTACAACTTTATATATACATGTACCAGGTGTGTATGCATGCAACAGTGTGTGAGGGACACTGTTGTCAGACAGTGTGACCTTGCATACATACCCCTTGTCACAGACAGGTAGCTTTCAGACATGTCAGCTCAGTGTTGTGTAGTGCCACAGGCTCACACATACAGAACAGGTGTCAGCAGGTCCCTCACAAGCATAGCCATTACATTAACTGCAGGAAATTCACTTGTCAACACCTGTTGGCCCTGCCATTTCTTTCCCATAAAGTCAACCCTGATGGAGTTGATGAGGGCATGCATGATACTGTGTATGACAGGTTTGTGGTATGTATTCCTGAGTTCACCGGGTGGAACAGGGAGACTAAATAGTATATCCTTTGCATGCACACACTAAGGACTGACACAGGGGATGTGCACACAATAACAAACACAGCTGGCAATAGACCGATTAGTAAACCTACATTTCCACCTTTATGTTCTGTACTACTAAATACACATGACATGCCCCACATAGATTATATGCATGGGACATAACACACCACCTCTTACAATACATAATATTCTGAATGCCTTCATGGATGGTGAGATAACCCACCAGAAATAGGATGTGGAGTCATGCATTTCTGGGCAAGTGATAGCGTAGCAGACATCATATCAGCATGATGTTTCAGTCAGGTATGATGCCTGATGCTGGCATATGTGTCACTACACTCACTGTGTCCAACTTGGCAAAAATATCACATACATGGGCATTGGTAAGGGACACAGACCATATATAGTTTGCAAACATCTAGATGTTCCATAGACATCTCTACAGAAGACTGGTATGGCATGCACAATGCTTTAAATGCTGCATGTGAGGCAGATGCCATTACCACACTGTATAAAGTAATGCAATAGGGTGGTGGTAAACAGGCATGGATGGTAAACAAGCCAAAATGGAATCAGCCAAACAGGATATAATCTTCATCCAAAGACACACACACACACACACACACACACACACACACACACACACACACACACACACACACACACACACAGTTGCCAGCATTGAGAGTAGAACCCCTACCTATATAGTTATTTCTACTATAGTGTTACACAGTCATCAGATGTGCCATGGAGCTTACATAATTTCACCTGGTCCCAAGGTACTTCTAAGGTGAATGACATCAACAGGCCTAGTAAAGTAGGGTGATGGGAAGATTACAGGGTGGTACACAACTAAAAATAGTATAACAGGCGGTCTGACGTCCCGCTCACCAGGCTGAACAAGGAGAGGGTCACGGTGAGCAGCCTGTTGGGCGCTAGGATCCGTCACATAACACAAGCACTCAGGTCACTCCAAGGCAAGTACAAATATGACTCAGTCATTGTCCATGCTGGTGTGAATGACCTGAGACGTACCTCCCTGGACTACATGAAAAGAGACATAAAGGAGCTCTCTGAGCATGTAGCCCAGGCCGGTATGACCCTGACCTTGAGTAGTATCTTACCCTCACCAAGAATGATGCCACAATATGAAGACAAGATGATCAATTTCAACAATTGGCTTAAGTACTGGTGTCATTCAAAGGGGATCCAATGCCTGTCAGCTTGGGATGATATGCTCGACAAGCCACGATGCTTGGCTAGGGATGGCTTGCACCTGTCACCCCTGGCCTTTCGAATATTGGCAAAGGCCCTTGCTACCCCCATAGTGCCTTTTTTAGGCAAGGCTCAAAAGACAAACCCACCTCCATAGATATCACAAGGGATAAGAAACTAAGAGTAATGCTACTCAACACCAGAAGTCTAAACATCAAGATGCACGCACTCGAAACTCTGCTTAGCATGGAGAACATCAATATCTGTGCAGTAATAGAAACCTGGTTCAGGGCTCCCGAGAGCACCCCAGCACTACCAGGTTATACCTCATACCATGCTTTTCGTCCCCAAAACTTGGACCAAACCACAAAGGGAGGGGGAGTATCGATATTCATCAAAGATACCCACACCTCCAGGTTGGTGACAAAGCACGAAGCATCAGAGACTATCCATGTGCAACTAACAGTGGGTAAAACTGCCTTCCAGTTTATAGCCTGCTACAGACCACCCTCCCAAACCCAGGAACCCCACTCGGCCTTCCTGAGAACACTGGAAAATATGAAGGTCTCTCCAAACACCATTATATTGGGCGACTTCAACTACCCAAACATAGACTGGGAGCATTACTCTAGCTCCAACACCCTAGCCCAAAGGTTCCTAGAATTTATAAACTCAAATGCTATGGAACAACTTGTTACCACTCCCACAAGAGGAGAAAACATACTGGACCTGATCATCACCAACATGGGGACTCTATGCTCCAGACCAGAAGTGCATCCCTCACTGGTAAGATCAGACCATAAACTAATCTCACTGGATATTCACATCCCGACCCCACCCCCTGCCCAGAAAACCACAGTGAAAAACTTCTCTAAAGCAAATTTCACACTCCTCAAAACCGAGGTGGAATCCTTCAAAGTCCCCGGGCCTGTGGAAAATATGGTCCAGACCGCAGAATCCTTTATAAACGCATTCTATGAACACCTTCAGGAATGCATGGATCATGCGATCCCAAATAAAACCAAGACCCAATCCTCCAAAGGCAGACGTCCTGTCTGGTGGACCCCAGCCATAAACAAACTATACAATAGAAGGAGGAAGCTACTAAATGATAGAGCAAAATCCCAAAAAGGGAAGGCATCACTGATCAGTATTAGCAAAAAACTACGGGCACTCATAAAATTGTCTAAGGCCAGCTTCGAGAGAAAAATTTCACAGGACACTAAGGATAATCACAAGGCTTTCTTTAGTTATGTTAGGAACCTGGGTGGTAATTCCCAGATATGCTCAGAATTAGTCCAAAATGACAAAAAATACACTGAGCCCACAGACATTGCCAACATCCTAGCTGACAGGTTCAGCGCAAACCCCCCCTTCTCCACCAAAAGGGCAAATATCTATCCCAGCAGAGTGCTGCCCCCCTGACATCTCAGATGCTCAGGTAAGAGCCGCCCTCTCCAAAGCAAAAAACACAGCATCAATGGGACCAGACGGTGTCCCGGCTGCGTCCTACATGAACTCCAAGAAGAGCTAAACCCAAACATAAAACTACTGTTCAATCTCAGCCTTACTACAGGATATGTGCCCAAAGAGTGGCGTACAGCAACAGTGGTCCCTCTCCATAAAGGTGGTTCCTCAACGGATCCTGGAAACTATCGCCCCATAAGCCTGACTAGCTTGGTCTGCAAAGCTATGGAAAGGGTCATCATGGACCTCATAAATAAAGATATTGGGGACCTACAGACACTGGATCCTACCCAGTTTGGCTTTGTTAAGGGCAGATCCTGCCTCTTAAACCTGGTTGATTTCTTTGAAACAGTCACCAAGGCCATTGACGAGGGGAAGGTGGTCCACACAGCCTACCTGGACCTTGCAAAAGCCTTCGATACAATACCCCACTCGGGCATTATAGATAAGCTCACCAGCTTAAATATAAACCCCTATGTCACTAGATGGATTGCAAACTGACTCAAGGACAGAACCCACATGGTTAGAATTACTGGAGCCATGTCATACTCCAAACCAGTTACAAGTGGTGTCCCACAAGGCTCAGTCCTGGGACCTCTCTTGTTCGGTATATATTTCTCGGAGGTACAGGCCAACACGGAAGGATTGTGGCTGACCAAGTTCGCAGATGACTGCAAACTGGGTGCCATAATCGACTCTCCAGCTGACACAAGCATCCTCCAAAAGGGCCTCATAGAAACAGACAACTGGTGCCAGAGCCATGTCCTCAAGCTAAATGCCAAAAAGTGTATAGTCATCCCCTTTGGCAAAAACAAAGTGCCCACAAATTACCACATAGGTGGTAATCCATTAAGTACAGAAGAAGTAATTAGGGACCTGGGGACCCAAGTTGATAGCAATCTCTCATTTGACAACCACGTAGCCAAAGTGGTTAGAAAAACATTTTATATAGCCCACCTAATCATGAAAGGATTCACATCTAGATCAGGGGAGGTCATCGTGCCTCTTTACTCATCCCTCATCAGGCCCATAATTGAGTACAATGCCCCTTTTGGGATGTACCTTACCAGACACCTGCAGCAAGTGGAAAGACCCCAAACGTACCTCACCAAGAGGATCAAAGGGCTCAAACAGATGCCATATGCTGCCCGGTTAAAGAAACTCCAGCTCTACTCAGTGGCTTACCGCCTGTTCAGAGGTGATCTGTGCCTGACGTATAAAGCCATGTCCAACCCGGAATTAATGGACATGCTGCACCTCAGAAAATCCAAATCCCATCGAGCTATGCGCTCGAGAGACTTGAACCTCAGCACTAAAATAAATAGGACATGCTGGAGGGACAGATTCATAACCAAGAGGCTCCCTTCACTCTGGAATAAAATCCCAGTCCAGGTTAGGCAGAGTCCCTCATTGACTCTCTTCAAGAGGAATCTTGATGAGTGGATGGGAGATCGTAGGTTTACCCCGGGTATCACTTCTGTGTCACTGTTAGATAGAGGCACAGTATACTAACCTCGAAAAAGGGCATAGCAAAATAAATTTAAAATGGGTGGTGAAAGCCAAACACATTCTGGCTAGGCTTATAAATGCCCTAGGGCAGATAGCCTAGTATGAACCTATGAACCTATGAACCTATTAGAGATTCTTGGGATTTTCTAGGTTAAATTAAACCTGAAATGTTTGACAAAGACTTGATATTTGTTACAATTAATGTCTGTGACTTGTTCTCAGTGATCCCACATGACATAGGGCTCGAATGGTTTTATGTCTATCTTTGTATGAAGTCATCTTTTGACCATAGGACTATTCTGACCATTCGGGCATGTTTGGAGCTTGTCCTGGAGAACAACTTTATCAGCTTTGAGGGACACCTGTTTCAACAAAGAACCAGTGTCACTATGGGTGCATGCTGTGCACCAACATTTGCCAACATTGTATTGGCACAATGAGAGGATTTGTTCATCATGAACTCTGATTTCAGTAACATCTGGGCACTCTACGGGCACTATCTGCACAGCATTGTTCTTTTTTGGAAAGGAGGTGAAAATGACCTGAATAGGTTTTTCACATTCATCAATGGGACCACCAATATTTTGAGGTTCACTATGAACAAAGACAAGGATATTTTGAACTATCTTGATGTGACTGTGCAGATGAACTATGCTATGAAGGGTTTTAACTCTCATTTATTTTGCAAGCCAACATATTCCAACTAATTGTTGCACTTTTCTAGTTGGCACCCTGTACATCAAAATAAGGCACTGGTCAAGGGGCAGTACATCAGGCTAGCCAGGATGGTTTCACAACTTGATAACTTTTTAAGAGAATGTGGGGTATTGAACAACATGTTAACTCATTCCCTCCGGTACAGCTCTTTGAGTGTGTGCCTTTAACTCCCAGTGGGCATGGCTTAATCTTTTAAAAAATGGAGTTATCACCTTACAGTTCTAGAAAATACTCATTTGGAGAGGTTAAATATCAATACAGTTGTGTTTGCCAACACATATGCTTCAAGAAAAAATATCCTGGCACCTTCTATGTAACATGGTTTAGGAATTATTAATTCAAATATGAACAATCAGTATTTGATGCCTAGAGGAGCAGTAGGAGTTAACAGCAGAAGACGCCTGGAGGAACAGCCGGTTGTAATGAGTTAAGGGTATCCTGAAAACTTTATCAGTAGTATAGCAGATGAAGTTATTACCAAGAGAAAACTTTAGCCCTCTATTATTTCATGGGTTGGGTGGGACTTCGCATAAGGAGAAATCTGACATATTTAGTAGGGCACTTATTTTGCCTTTCAACATAAATTTTTACATCAAAGAGATTGTGGTGAAGCTCTGGGCAATTTTTAGCTTGGAGATTGATGTCCATAATAAACTGGGCAAGAGGCCAAAGATTGTCTATAAAAAGGATTATTGGAAAGATGCAACATAAAACCAGATCAGGGTGGCAGTTACAGATGTGGTAGGTGCCCACAGTGTCCGTATATGACTGACAAAAATAAAATGAAAATAAAAAATTATGGCTATGTCACTACACACAGGAAACATTATTGTTACTCCAAAGGAGTTGTTTCTGTCGCATTATATGATTCTTGCGATGCCTACAATGTAGGAAAAACAATCAGGTCACTGAGACAAAGAATTTACCAGCATACATACAATATTAAACATAAAAATGAAAAAAAAAATGCACTGTACAGGCAGATCAGCCTTCACCCACTGTATGCTTTCAAAATTTTCATCGTCGACCAAGTTGATTTGGGTCCTCGGGGGGGTCCCTTGGATGAATTTTTAGAGTTCATGGAGCTTAAGTGGCAGATTAGAACAAATGCCTGTCAGGCTCCTGCACTCAATGACATAGTTTCTATTAGTTCAATACTTAAACTGATATCTATGCTGTTTTTGCAATGTGCAAGTATTTTTATTAGGAATGTGCAATATATGCTGTTTTTGTTATGTGCAAGTATTTTTTATCAGCAGTATACTTAATATTTTAAAAATATTTTAAAAGTTTTTCTTACTGTTTATTTTTTGGAGGAAGTGATGATTATTTTTTGGAGGAAGTGATGCTTTCCTTTTAACCAATGTGAGTTGGGGGTGGGTTATTTAAAGATGTGTTTTAGCAAACATGGCTATTCTGATGAAGTATTTCACCATGACGAAAGCGCTAAATCAATAAAAAGTGTCTTGGATTACTGGATTGTGTCCTCAATGGTTCCAAGCTTCACTTTTCATCTGTGGATTTATTTAGTTTTGGTCATTCTGTTTTTAGTTCTTATTACAGATTATCAGACTGGGCGGTGTGACCTGGTTACCAGGGCTAAGCCATGCATAGCAAGTATTGACATTGCTGCAACATAACAGCTGAGCTGATTTGCGCACTGGTAAGTGAAGCCTACATTGTGTAAGCGCACATACATTTACCCATAGCTCAGCACTGCTTAGCTTCGCACAGACCCACACGAACATGCTTAAAGCTGATCAAAACTGCCTTAACCACTCTGTATCTGACAGCCCTTGTTCTGCCCAGCAACACAATGAACAGTCCTTGCAGAACTTGAACCCAGGACCCTGTACACTGAAGTCACAGCACTTAACTACTACACCATGACCACTGCGAAGACAGCTGTTGTTTTACCAATATAGCTGTCAATACACATATTGAGTAGTATTGAACAATTGCCTTTAGTTCATAAATTGTGTAGTCTTTGTTATTAATATGACTGTTGCATCACATATGTTGCTATATCACAATGTACACATATCAGATACATATGGTGAGATACATCTGGGAGGGTATACACAACTGTGAGGTTTACACATGACAGGAATATGGTTGTATACATATAATAGGTCTATATATGTCTACATCTGCATACACATGTATACCCATACATATGTCTGTATACACATCTGTATAGTGCAACATATATATGGCCATGTGTACATCTCTTTGTATGTATATATATATATATATATATATATATATATATATATATATATATATATATATATATATATATATCTATATCTAGATATATGTATATCTAGATATATGTATATGTATATATAGATATATGTATATAAAGTTAGATATGTATATACATCCTATGTGTACAGATATGCCTAGTTATGTTGGTATATATATAGATATCTATAAATATATGTGCATACATATCTATTCTGATATACCTACGAATGTCAATATATATGTAGATATCCATGCATATATGTGCATATGTATCTCTATCTGTATCTGTGTAGACATACATTGATTGGTATATGTATATATCTGAGTGTTTATATGTATATCTATGTACATATACATATCCATCTATATATGTTGATATGTATATGTGTATATATCTATATAGATATCTGGAGAATTATATATACATATATGCTCACCATATCTCCTGAACATGGAGTGGAGCCCTACCTCAGCCCCTATAGTCCCAACTTCATAGTGCAAGGGGATGTCAGGTATGTATTGCAGGTATATTTGTAGACTATTGCTACTGTAATAGGGATTGTCTTCACAGACATGGTGTGTGTGGGAGGTCACATTTGCTTTTAACATAAGTGCCATTGGCTACTGACAGACATCCTAAGGACATCATAGTACAGTACCACTGCTATCACAGTAATGCTCCTGTGGACTACAGCAGAGATATTGCTCAATATATGTGGACAGTCTGACACACCCTGCACAGTCCAGAGGTATACACAGAACCCCATAGTGCAAGACATGTGGACCAAGCCTGACAATGTGGATGTTAACAGCCATGTTGATGCGTATAACACATACCTACTGGTATACATTTGCCCCATAGGTTATGCATTCACACACCCCTGTCTGTCCTGACACATAACCGCTGGTACAGAGATGCCATGGCCACGTACTACCCACTATATATTGAAATACATCTGTACAGCATCCCTCTGCTCTGTCTGACATACATGACTGTTATGGTGGCCCAGCAGCAGTACATCTGGCAAGTATCTGGACATAACATCTCACTTGGTAAGAACACTAAGCTGCTAGGTATGCACCAAAGCACTCTGCAGGCTATAGGCAGACTGTCTCAACACTGGCCTACATTTCCTATGGGTGAATGCACATGTGCCAGCATATATAGCAGGCTCTGCAGGCATGTCACAGCACAGAGTATGATACACCTGTGTGAAAGTGCATAACCACAACCAATGTGAACACAGCCACAGCCACATATGGTAAGCTAGCGTAATATTACAGTATATGGACTATCTGTTCAATGCCATTCTCATATGTGCCACTCACACACTAACCCTACATATACTGGGCCACTACACAGTGTGTTCCAATGGCTGTCTGTGGTATGGGACATGTGTGTGTATGGCCCTACAAACATATAAGCCAATAGGGTAACACACAGTGGAGCAGCATGTAACATCAGATAGAACAGGACCCAGAACAATTACATCTACCACTGTCTGCACACAGGCCGAAGTACATATTAACAATACACACACTGTTGACAATCCCCATAAGTACACAGACTTCAGTACTGTACACACAACCCCAGAATGTCCAGGTTATATCATAAAATATAACCCCTACTATACATAACATGTGTAGCAGTCTGATATCTCACTGGCTTGTTATGAGATATGATGTCACTAATTATGGTGTACAGCACATATGCACCTCTTACTGCATGACATATGTACAAAGGTTGACAGAGTTGTGGCTGGAGGCACATACACAGGGCCAATATTGACATGTTGCTGTGATAACCTCATACATTTACTTTTGTAACAGGGTTTTGTTGCAACATATGGCCTATGAGGGATATGAAGTCAGTAACTCTTACGGATGTCATATTAACAATACACACACTGTTGACAATCCCCATAAGTACACAGACTTCAGTACTGTACACACAACCCCAGAATGTCCAGGTTATATCATAAAATATAACCGCTACTATACATAACATGTGTAGCAGTCTGATATCTCACTGGCTTGTTATGAGATATGATGTCACTAATTATGGTGTACAGCACATATGCACCTCTTACTGCATGACATATGTACAAAGGTTGACAGAGTTGTGGCTGGAGGCACATACACAGGGCCAATATTGACATGTTGCTGTGATAACCTCATACATTTACTTTTGTAACAGGGTTTTGTTGCAACATATGGCCTATGAGGGATATGAAGTCAGTAACTCTCACGGCTGTCATTATCTACAGACTGCAATCGTAATCCTACCTTCTGCAGTTCACAGATAAGTGCTCTGTGGGTAATACATGAAACAAAAGGCAC
The DNA here is from genome assembly GCF_019279795.1 of Protopterus annectens. Classification (NCBI taxonomy): domain Eukaryota; kingdom Metazoa; phylum Chordata; order Ceratodontiformes; family Protopteridae; genus Protopterus; species Protopterus annectens. The sequence continues at coordinate 204,979,313 of NC_056729.1, forward strand.
CACACACTGCCCAGTCTACAGATGACCCTACAGATGGGGGTTTCTCAGAAACATAGCACTGTCATGGCAGGTATTAAAACATGTAGGGCAGCCATATCCACACACACCCTGTTAAACCAACATTACTCCAAATGCAGTATAGCAGCACTTACAGTCTGTAGTCGGGTCAGGCACATCTGCATCCTGTGTGTTGCCCTGTTTCCACAATGTATGTTGTTAGAGGTAAATCCCCAATCCAACTGAGATGCTGTTTGCCAAACAACAGATCGAGTTCCTGCTCACAGTGAATGTAAAGGCCCAACACGAACATGATATTCCTAGATATTGGAGTATGTTTCCATGCAATTGGCTATGGGAATGTTACTACAGCTGTTCCACATGCAATCAGCTAGAGGAGGGCTGCAATTCGTGCAGAGGCCATCAGCTGATCATGAGTATCACTTAAAATGCACACGCTGCTGCCTAAGCAAAGCAGGTGTAAGTCTCCACATCCACCAGAGAGGGAGTGAGAGAGGCAGACAGAGGCAAAGAAAAGTCAGGGAGGGGTCGGAGAGTAAAACCTAAGTTTGTGTCACACACCTACCAGTATAGGGTATCAAACCCCTCACGACTATGTAGTGCTAGCACATGTCTATGCAGTTATTTGATGCACCACACAGGTTACATATTGCAGAGCCCTCAAAACATGTATGTGATGGTGAGTGAAATATGCAACAGGGATATGATAGCTATACGGTAGGTGTAGTAACGTTCCTGTCTGCATGAACAGGTGCCAGCATCAACACAGCCACACTCTCACAGGGACACATATACATTGACACACTTGGCAGGGCCAGAAATACAACTCATCATTACTGAGATTGCCACAACACATACTGATGTTATATGGGCAAAGGGTATGTGGAGGTGTCTGACATTGGACAGCATGCTTCAGTATGCCATTGGGGGTTGTAGTGAGTGTGAATATGTTCATATGCATCATACAACACACACACAGACACAGGGTGCCAGTACTGACATGCATGTGTGCATTGCTTCACGGGTGTGTAGTGGTCGACTGTGCCAGAGGGCTATACAAGGCTTGGTGATGGGTATACCTTGGCATCAGGCCACATGACAATGGTCTGCATTGTGGCTCAGGGGTGCAGTGTCTGGATTTGTCCACACAGGTGGGTATTGTATTCACCATCCAGTCACCTGGGTGACTATTGCGTGTGGCCAATGCTGTGCATTGCTTGCCATGTATGTGTTCCTTAGTCCATGACATGGATGGTGTCTGAGATATGCACACCTCCCACATGCATGTACAGTGACATGTGGAACTGTACATGGAGTGTCTGGCCCATGTTGTGTACACATATTGTTGCCATCAGATGTGTCAGTCCTGGCCTCATGTGGCGGGAACTGTTAATGGATGGCAGTTTGACCCTGCACCTACATTGATAGCATGATACCGGTATTCCCTGGTGTCAGTGGCATCTGTCCATACAGGGCATTTTTGTCAGGCATGGTATGTCCTTTGTGGGTCACATTTGATGGCACCACAGGTGTTGCAGGTGTCCAGTGGGGAACATGGGGAAGGTACACTGTTGGCATGTATGTGCCTATTGCACTGATGGACAGGGTGCCATGCCCTCTGTAGCCCACTGCAATCACACCATGGTTACTATCTTTGGGCAATATGCAGGATACTACCAACATAGCGGCTGTTGCTTAAGCAAGTGTGTGTGTGCATGAGACATGGGTTAAGCATGTTGTTTGGGTAATACTAGGGTTGCACACTTTGTTCACCTGGCCTTGATGTCACATGCAGGGGTATGGATTTGCACCCCAGCCTCTCAGCTATTTCACATATGTTATCCCTGTATGGTGGACATTGTGATATATACTAGGGCCACCATATAAGAAATTTGCAAAACCAGCACCACATTGAGTCCAGTTGTTACACACTCACACCCACCTCAACACAGGGTATGAATTAAAATCACAGACCCATTGAGTCTCACACATACACACACACACACACACACACACACACACACACACACACACACACACACACACACACACACACACACACACCTGTCATGTCTGTGATTAGAACTCCTACCTAACTAGCTTATTACATTACAGCACTACTCAGTTATAGGACATGCCATGGACATTACTGGTGTACATTTTCCCCAAAAGTGTATTTCATGGTGAATGACATCAGCAGGATTGCCAAAGTAGGGCATTTGAATTGTAGTGAGTGTGACTAGCCCAAAATGAATTGCTCTATACACAGACATAGAAACACACACAAAAATCCACAACTGCCATGTGGGAATAGAACCCCTACCAGAGATCTATATCACACTACAGCATGAAGCTGTTATATGATGCACCACAGGGATAACTGGAGTACTACTTCCCCAAAAGGTGTATTTCACAGTGAATGACATCAGCAGGATTGCCAAAGTAGGGCATTTGAATAGTAGTGAGTGTGATTAGCCTAAAATTCATTGCTCCCTACACAGACATAGAAACACACATAAAACTTCCACAACTGCCATGTGTGGGAATAGAACCCCTACCAGAGTTCTATATTACACTACAGCATGAAGCTGTTGTATGACACACCATGGGGATTACGGAAGTACTCATTCTCCAAAGGTGTATTGCACAGTGAATGACATCAGCAGTCTTGCCAAAGTAGGACATTTGAATTGTAGTGAGTGTGACTAGCCAAAAAAGCACTGCTCTCTACACAGACAGACACACACACACACACACACACACACACACACACACACACACACACACACACACACACACACACACACACACACACACACACACACACACTTGACATGTCTGGGATTAGAACTCTTACCTAACAAGTTTATCACATGACAGCAGTACACAGTTATTGGATGTGCCATGGAGATTATTGGGCTACACCTTTCTGAAAGGTGTATTTCACAGTGAATGACATCAGCAGCCTTGTTAAAGAAGGGCATTTGAATTGCATTGAGTGTGACTAGCCTAAAATGCATTGCTTTCTACACAGACAGAGACACACACACACACACACACACAGTTGCCATATATGGAATTAGAACTCCTACCTAACTAGCTTATCACACTACAGCTGTACGCAGTTACTGGACACACCACGGAGATTACTGGGCTACAGCTTTCTGAAAGTTGTATTTCACAGTGAATGACATCAGCAGCCTTGCCAAAGTAGGGCATTTGAATTGTACTGAGTGTGACTAACCTAAAATGCATTGCTCTTTACACAGACAGAGACACACACACAGTTGCCATATCTGGGATTAGAATTCCTACCTAACTATTTTATCACACTACAGCAGTGCGCAGTTATAGGATGCACCATGGAGATTACTTGGCTATAGCTTTCCAAAAGGTGTATTCCACAGGGAATAACATCAGCATCCTTGCTAAAGTAGGGAATTTGATTTGTAGTGTGTGTGACTAGCCTAAAAAGCATTGCTTTTTACACAGACACACACTTGCCAAGTCTGGGATTAGAACTCTTACCTAACCTGTGCATCACACTACAGCAGTACACAGTTATAGGACACATCATGGAAATTACTGGGCTACAACTTTCCCAAAGGTGTATTTCAAAGTGGATGACTTCAGCAGGCTTGTCATAGTTGGGCTATGGGGTGGGCAGTGTGTGTGCATGGGCAATAACTCTTTCATCTAGAGGTTGACACACCACATGCAGGCACATGTATGCTTATATTCCACAGGTACATTGTATATAGCTGCTAGATGACTACTTCCTTGTACAGTCATGGTGAACAGCTAGCACTTGCACCACATAGTCTGTAATGATGACCGATACCAGTGGCTAATATCTACAGTGGGTGACATCTGAACCTCATGTGGTTGTAGCCATTTAGCTGTATGCTGGGTGGGACAGACCTCATAATGGATGGTACCTTTTCACATTCACTCTCTTCCACACATCTATGTAAGTCTAGGTTTGGTTTATTATAGTGTGTTGTCCTTGGATATATGTCTGCATTTCTATCCAGTGTGTGTGCAAAGCATGAGAGGTGCATACTGAGGTGTGTCTGCCCTAATATCTGCAACTGCCAGATATGTCTGGTCCACTGTTGTTTGTAGACACGGGCTTCATTTGTTTAAGTGTGTGAGCATGCCCAGTATGCCCTTCTGTATTGAATGTGTGGATCAATTCCAGGTAATTTGTACTCCAGTGCAGACCTTTGTGTTGTACACCTACAGGTAGCAAACTGTTTATGCAGGGTATCTGTCAATCATTTGGCAATATGGGGACAAAGTGTGCAGGGGATAGTGTGTACTGTATTGTGTCGGTGCTGCTTCAGCTACATGGTACTGCTGTTAGCAGATATATTCAGAGATGTATACTGTTATACACAGTGATGTTTTCATTCCTCATGTACTGTCAGGTGGACATTCCTGCTCAAAGTGATGTCTTGGGGGACAGGGGTGACTGCAGCTGTGTGCGGTATTGTGGGCAGATGCCTACATATTCATGGTAGGTTATGCCATCCTGGAGGGGGAGCTGCAGACACTTGCTGCTGGGTCAGTGTATCTGGTTCAGCACCTTGGTACAGTGCTGGCAGAGGGTGTCATACTTGTACATCCATCAACATGACAGTATGGCCGTATATTGCTATGGCAATACCTCACAGCTGTACGGATTCGCACAGGTTACCAAGAGGAGGGGCCATGAGTCAGGACATTACCCCTATTGTGGCACCTGGGCAGGTATGTAGCCACCCATTTATGTGTTTACAGCTAGAGATAGTGTGTGCACACAGTTTTGTGTCAGACCTTGCACATTTCGTGCTGCCCATGCTCCCACCCCCCCACTGCTATTCTATCCTATTCCTTACATTATGCATACATTCTCTGATACTTTTTGTAAGGTTATCAACCCATCATGCTGAGTGTTTGTGTTGATCCACAGTTCATGCAGTGGGACATGGTGGACATGTTACTGTGGTTTGTCCACATGGCCTTGCATATGGCTTACGTGGAGTGTGTTGTGTTGTTATTTGGGTGTCCATGACATTTAGCAGTATGTGTGAGACACAGACCCTTGGCAGAGGCCTGTGGTCCATTAGGTGTTGATGTGGGCCAAATGTGACAGGCCGTTGCATTCTGTCAATCCTACAGTCTCATACCACCATACAGTGCATTCCCCTGAGGTGACAGGGTAGGTGTGCTAGGTGTTCATGTCAATGCCTTCTACCAGTCTTGATCAGGTGGTGTGGATAATGGCAGGGTGCTACCTACAGCTAGCGACACACCTGCATGGGACACCTGCACTGCATGCTGCATTCTTTCACTATTGACATATACAGGTGGGGTCATATTGTACCCATTCCCCACAGCAGGTGTACAACCAGAGAGGTACCTGTGGGTGGTGTTTGCGTGAGCTGGGTGCATGTGTGCTATGGACACTACGTGCATCTGACAAACAGATATGCACTGGGCATTCCATTTATGCTTGTATGTGTAGGTACTTCAGCTGTTTCCCAATATATCAGTCCTACCTCCTTTGTGATCTGAGAGTGTTTGGGCAGACAACACCGGTATCCCCTACTACAGGACCAGATAATGCGATGCATACCTGTATGTACAATTCCAAGGGTGTGTCCATTTCACAGTGAAACAATATATACTGTATGTCTGGTGTACTTTCCCCTGTGTACTGCTTGTATATCTAGCCCAACAGCCATGCCATATCAGTCTTTCAGATGGTGACACATATTAAAACCATACATTTACAATGGCTTACTGCTAGCATGTGTTATACTGGTGGGTATTGTTTTGGCACTGCAGTTGTGAGGACTTGTCCCTGTCATCAGCAGTAGTGGGCAATGGCCACCGGGTCTTACCTCAACATGCATACATACTGACCACTCTCACACAATATGAAACACACACTGACCTAACACACACATAACTGCATATTGTGCAGATGCTACAACCTATCCTGCTACCTTGGCCACCTCTGTGCATCTGTGCTCCACTGGTATTATAGGTTCATAGGCTCATAGGTAGATACTAGGTTATCGGCCCAAGGGCCTACGTAAGCCTAGCCAACAAGGTTCCGTGGCTTACACCAACCAAGAAAGTTATTTTCCTGTGCCACTGTCAAGCAGAGACACAGAAGTGATCCCCAGGGTGTATTTCCTATTTCCCATCCACTCATAAGTATTTTTCTTGAAGAGTGATAATGAAGAACTTTGCTTGACAGAGATGGGTAGCCTGTTCCAGAGTATGGGAAGTCACTGGGACAGGAATCTATCCCTCCAGCATGTCTTGTTTATTGTGGTGACAAGGTTTAGGTCCCTAGAGCATGTATCTTGGAGGGATTGGGATTTCTTTATGTGTAACATGTCCAACAGCTCTGGGTTTGACATATCTTTATATGTTAGGCAGAGATCACCTCGCAGTAGGTAATATGCTATGGAGTAAAGCTGGAGTTTTTTGAGGCGGTCAGTGTAGGGCATTTGTTTGAGGCCAGTAATTCTCTTTGTGAGGTACTACTGTGGCCTTTCCAGCTGCTGCAGATGTCTTGTGAGGTACATTACAAAAGGGGCGTTGTACTCTATAATGGGTCTAATCAGTGTTGAGTAGAGGGGAACAATGACCTCTTTTTTCCTGGATGAGAGCCCTTTTATGATGAGGTGTGCCACGTAGAAGGACGTCCTGGCTACTGTGGTGATGTGACTATCAAAGGAGAGACTACTGTCCACCTGGGTCCCAAGGTCTCTTATCACACATTCGGTGTTAAGTAGATTGCTGCCTATGTGGCAGTTCATGGGTACAGAGTTTTTACCAAAGGGGATGACACTGCACTTTTTGGCAGTGAGCTTGAAGCCATGGCTCTGACACCAGGCATCTGTCTCAGCGAGGCCCTTCTGTAGGATGTCCACATCATTTGGGGACTTGACTATGGCTCCTAGTTTGCAGTCATCTGTGAACTTCATTAGCCAGAGGCCTTCTGTGTTAGCCTGTACTTCAGAGAAGTAGATACCAAACAGGAGAGGTCCCAGGACGGAACCCTGTGGTACTCCACTTGTCACTGCTTTGCGGTCAGATTTGGAGTCTACAACTTTTACAGTGTGGGTTCTGTCAGTGAGCCAGTTGGCAACCCATCTTGTGACATGGGGATTTATACCTAGTTTAGTGAGTTTAGCTATAATTCCAGAATGGGGGATGGTGTCGAAAGCCTTGGCGAGGTCAAGATAGGCTGTGTGAACCACCTTACCATCATCTATGGATCTGGTGACTGCCTCAAAGAAGTTGATCCGGTTCAGGAGGCATGATCTGCCTTTCACAAACCTGAACTGGGTGGGATCCAGAGTTTGGAGGTTACCAATGTTTTTGTTTATGAGTTCTATGATGATACGTTCCATGGCCTTATACCTACACATACATGTTACTACATTTCTACATAGGGTTGTGGGGGGCACACTTGACAGTTACGATGTTTGTACATCAGATTGGGGGCACACCAGACCATTACACCATTTCTAAATAGGTTTGGGGGTACACTTGACTGTTACTACATTTCTAAGTATGGTTGGGGGAGCACACCTGACTGTTTCTACATTCCTACACCGGATTGAGGGAGGAGAGCACTCCTGACTGTTACTACATTTCTATGCTGGGTTGTGGGAAGGGGAACACCTGACTGTTTCTACATTTCTACATAGGATTGTGGGGGAACAGACCTGACTTTTTCTACATTTCTACACAGGATTGGGGGGGCAGACTTGACTATTTCTATATTTCTTCACAAGAGTGAGGTGGGCACACCTGACTGTTTCTACATATCTACACATTATTGTGGGGGGCACACCTGACTGTTACTGCATTTCTACTTAGGATGGGGGGGCACACCTGACACTTGTACACATTTGCTATGACTGTACTGGTATGTTGGGTACTCCATTTCATTCTGTATTCTAACCTATCATGCTGACTAGAGGCATATCAGTTTACTACAGGTCTTAGCTTTGATTGACCTACATATTAGTTTCTGACTTTCTACCCTTCAGAACTAACATCTCACTGCCTGACCTGCTGTAGTCTGTCTATGTAGGCCTGGGGGGAGGTTACCCATAGGCATCATTCAGAGGCCATAGTACAGCCTTTGTTTGTGTTTGGCTACACCTGTCCTGCTGGCTGAGACTGTTGTTGGGTATGTGAACCTTGCTGGCTGGCATGTGTGAGCCATATGGACACACATGTGGCCCAGCACATTTCCTGCTGTGTTTTTTGTCGCCCTGTGTAGTACTGGCTACTATGGTGACACCAGTATTTGTTACAGATCTCATGGTGCCACTATAGGTGTCTACTTTCTGCTGGCATACCATTCAGCCATCCAATTCCCTTGCATGCTCACATCCATACCATAGATACAGGTAACAACACATTCTACTCCATTCAGCAATTGGTAGGTTGAGTGACTTACCTTGTGGGTGTCCCAGTATTAAGGGTGGTGCTGCATGGCTGTCTATGTCAGATGCACATAGTACACTCCCTACACATGGTTGAGCACAGGTAGTGTCATGTTTGGCATCCCTTTTACTGTATGTGAGAGTCAGAGAGAGGTGATATTCCCTGGGTCACTCCTGTGTCAGTGCATGTGATATGCATTGCCTCTCTGCCAAAGCCTGGGCATACTGGGCACACCTCCTTCTGCCTAATGGGGCAGGCTTAGATTGTCCTTCTTCTGAGTCACTTTGTGCCTGTGCAGGCCTTGGCAATGGTGGGGGGCTGTGTGGGCCTGCCCTGTGCTGTTCCTGCTGCAGCTGTTTCTGCAGGATCATATTGTTTAGCATGGCACATACGATGACAATTTGGGTACATGTAGCCGGTGAGTACTGCAAGGTTCCACTGGATGTGTCCAGGCACTGGAACCATGACTTGAGCATACCAAACACATGCTCTCTTATAATTCTGGTCTGTGCATCTGCCTCATTATGGAGTTCTTGTTCAGGTGTGTGTGCATTTCTTATGGGTGTCATCAGCCAAGGCTCCAGTGCATATCCGGCATCCCCCACTAGGTGACCGTATGGGATGTCCCCATTGGCAAATCTGTGGTACAGCTGTGTCAAATGCCAGATGTGGGAATCGTGATAGCTTCCAGGGCAGCCAGCAGACACATTCATTATTATGCCCTGGGCATCGCACATGAACTGGCAGTTTGAGGAGGGGAAGCCCTTGCGGTTGATGTAGACCATACCCCACTCACCGGGTGGTGCTTTGATGCTTATGTGTGTGCAGTCTATAGCACCCACTACCTCAGGGTATTCTGCTATTTGGTAGGACAGTTGCATATTGCTGGCCAATGCCTCACGGGTGTTGGGGGAATATATGTGCTCACCGGCATGTGCTGACATGGCATCCAGGAACTGGTGGAATACCCTGGATGCTGATGCTTGTGAGATCCCTATCATATCCCCAGTTGGCCTTTGGATGGCCCCCGTAGCTAGTATTCTTAGGCCTACACATACCTTGGTATCCACTGGGATGGGTTCCCCTCTGTGAGTTCTGTATGTCAGGCGCTGCCTGCACAGCTCAACAATTTTCTGTAGGAAGTCCTGTCCAGCCTATAGTGCTCCATTATCTCCAGCTCATGTAGCCCCTGGTAGGTTACCCTGGGTCTGTACACTTGTCTCCATCTCCTCACTGTGTGTTGGTCGACAGCATTCACTTCCTCACCACCCTCAGCCTCTTCCACAAGTTGTATGATAGTTATTGCAGCCCCTATCCTTTTGTTGTTTTGTTTGTTAAAACTTCCCCGCTTGTATACACCGGTGGTGTAGAGTATGGGAAAAACCAGAGGGGAAGGTGTTTACATAGTTTATAGTAGTGTTCTGGGCTGGGCTGGTCTGCTGCCTGTGTAATTGGCTGATTCTGATACATTTCACCTACCAGCTATGCTAGTTCTCTTAGATTACCTTCCAACTGCTGTTTTCCCTTCCCATTGCTTTCCTGTTTAAGTCCAGGGGTGCACCGTGCAAACACAGTGCTCAAATGTGCACAGAGCTGCTATTTCCTGGTTTACTTTTTTTTTTCCTTTAAAACCTAGTGCGTGGCGTGCACAACTGCTTAGGCAATGTAAAGAGTGCTAGGCAGCCTCAGACACACCCCCTTGCCTAGCTGTGCTAAGCTAGGAGCAAACCTGAGCCACAGGGCTCCAATCTGCTTACAGTATGCCTGACCCCCCCCCCCATGATATCAGCTAACTCCTAGACTTGCACCAAGCTATTCCTGCTCTTACACTGTTGGGAGCTGACTAGCATGCAGAGCAAATCTGGGATTCACTATCATTCCCCTCATTTGCATAGGATTGCCTGCTAATGCATAGTTACATGTCTCACACTGAGCTTCCCCCTTAGCAACCACTATTCACTGGTCACGTCATCTTCTGCCTGCCATTGACTATAATGTCAGAATAGTGATTTTAGTTAGAATGCTTATTTTAGGTTTATTTTCTTATTTTCCCCCCAATCCCGTTTGCGCGCCGCTGCCCTACACTTAAACAGCTGAGATTGGCTAAAAAAAAGTTGATTTTTTTTTTCAACTGTTTTCCATGCCAATGACCTTATACTTGGCCATTGGCATACTTTCTAAATGATATCCACCCTTTATTTGGAGCTGTCATGGCTCCGTTTTGTAATTTGCAGAAATGTACTCCTTTACTGGCCGAGTACTTTTCTACAGATTACACTAGTCCTGCACAGCCAGTTTCCAGCTTCCTGGATTGCAAATTCACCTCATTTGCATGGATTTCTCCTGCAAATGGGATAATTTGCATACAGGGGCTGAGTCCGTGCAGGACTAGTGCAGGACCGCTCGTGTAGCAGACATATCGCCTACTGGAGCTCCTGCACTAATCCTGCTCGCTGTGCAAGGCTTGCAGCATCCAGGGGAGTAATCAGGATTGCTACATAAATAGTTATTGGTACTCTATTGTTACACAGTTATCACAAGCACAGCAGAGCATATAGGGCTGAGGGTTAACAAAAATAATTTGTACAGTGACTGACTGCAGCACATATTCTGATATGGGTAATGGGATGTGTACTGGGTGGGGATGGAGTAAGACAACAATTCCTTCACACACACACTTGCCAGGACTGAGATTCAAATCCTAACCTGCCTACTTATTTGCTTAAGTAAGCTATGCATTTATCGCACACACTATTGAGCTTACAGATCTGAAGCTTGTCCAAAGGTATATCTAAGGTGACATTCATCAGCAGATAGTGTAGAGTGGGACTATGGGATGTGTACTGGGGGGAAAGGCTTCATAATTGTACTGTCTCTCTCACTGTCTGTGTCTCTCTTCTCAATGTGTATGTGTGTGTATGTTTGAATTATTGTAGTATGTTGGCCTTAGATATGTGTGTGCATCACACAACACAGATGGATATTTACCACATATCTTCCACCTACAGTTGGCTGTGGGTTTTCCTGTCCAGTGTGTGTGTGTGTGTGTGTGTGTGTGAAGACCAAACAGTTTACATTTTGGTGTGTGTGCAAAGACATCTGCAGATAACAGATATCTATGGTCCACTGTGGTGTCAGACATGGGCTTTATTTCTCTAAGTGTAGGAGCATGCCTAGTATAGCCTTCTATATTGCTTGTGGGAATCCATTTCAGGGAGAGTTGTGCTCCAGTCCAGGTTTTTGTGTTCTACAGCTACACCTTGCAAGCTATTTTTGCAGGATATCTGTACTTAGGTTGCCAATATGGGGATATAATTGGTCCAAACATGGGAGGATACTGTGTGTAACTAAGTCTCCTATTACTGTCTGTCTTGCTTGTGTAACATGTTCTGTTTTAGCATAGATTTTTGGACATATGTACTGTTTTAGAGTGTAATGTATTGTGTCATCAACTGCTGCCAGATATCATTGTTTGCTCACAGTTGTTTACCAGGGAAATACAAGAGCAATGAAGCAGAGAACAATATTGTGAGGCAAAGACTAGACATTGTGGCAAAATCCTGCCATTGTGGAGGGGTGGATACAGACAATTGAGTGATGGGTCTGTGTAAATAGTCCAGCACCTTGGTGCTATGCTGGCTGGGGATCCCCTTCTTGTGCATTTCTCAACTTAACTGAATGGCCATATCCTGCTGTGGGCATACCTCTCAGCTGTACAGACTTGGCCAGGTTTTCCAAAGGCAAGAATCATATATCTGGTCAATTTCCCTTCACATTGTGGTTTACAAGCAGGTTTGTTGTTATGCATTCATGGGTTTGCAGTCAGGGGGAAGTATGAGCAGACATCTGAGTTTCAGACTTCCCACACTCCATGATATCCATGCTTTTATGCCCCACCCTCTGTAATTCTATCCTCTTCCCAACAGTATGGGAGCAATATCTCAGACGTATTTCTATAGTTTGACCTTTATCACAGCATTATTTATGTCTTGGTCCACAATTCTTGCACTAGGACATGGAGAGGCATGCTATTGGCATTTGTCAGCATTGTCTTGCATTTGTTTTCTGCTTAATGTGCTATGTTTTTAGTTAGGACCCAATGACATTCCATATGATGGCACTATGGGTGAAGCATATGATGACACTATGGGTGAGCCATGGGCATTTGCCAGAAGCCTGTAGACCACATAAGAGTGATGCAGGCCACTGTATTTTGTCATTCATACATTACCAGGCTGCAAGCCAATGGATTCCCCTGGGGTGACATGGGCAAGTTGGTGAGGTGTTCCCGGCAACCCTTCTAGTTCATAGTGATGCATCACTCTGGATGTGTGCAGGGTGCTGCTTATGGCTAGAGCCACACCTGCATGGGACATCATTTCAGCATGCTGCATCCTGTGTGCATTCCATAAAAGAGTGATGATTCTGTAATCATTCCCAACAGCAAGGATATGACTGATGAAATACCTGTGGCTGTTGGGGGGGGGGCAGTGGACTGAGTGCGTGTGTGATATGGAAGATTATGGCACCTGATTCACAGATATAACTGGAACCTTCTCCCCCTGCCTTGTATGTGGACATCAGCAGTGTGTCATTACTTTATAACTGTGGCTTTTGTGGGCTGCCAGTGATTGGGCAGACAACCAGTATTCCATATTAGAGGGACAACTGACATGATGCTAACTTCTATATTTAATTCCAAAGATGTATGCAGTTCAGTTACTTTCTAGGCACTGCATAGAGTACTTCCACCTGTGTACTGTTTGTATGTATGGACCCCTGTTCATAGCCTGTCCAGATTTCTGACAGTGACAGATATTGACATCTGGACAGTGAGTGTGTACAACTAGTGACATATGTGTAGCTGAGAAACAGATTGGTTGGTGCTGTAATTGTTGGAACATGGCCCTGTCAACCACAGTACTGTACCTAGGCCACTGAGACAAATCATCCAGGCCTACATGCTGTCCACTTCCAGACAATATTAAACACTCACAAAAAATTGGCACACTGACCCCTGCATATAGTGGACATACACTAATTATCATGTTGATTGGGACAGCTCAGTCAAGCTGTGATCCACTGATATTCCTCTACAAACTTACATGTTACTGCCATTTATACATGGGGGTGAGGGGTGCACACCTGACAACTGTACACATTTGCACTGACTGCACTGGTATTTCTGTTATTCTCTGTTTGCTTCCATTTAGTATTGTATTGTGCCCTATCTTGCAGAATGGAGGCATATCAGTAAAGTACACAAGTTAGATTGTAATGGCATACATTTCAGTTCCAGACTTCTTACTCTTCATAGCTATACTGCAACTGCCAGACCTGTTGTAGTATGTCTGTGTAGGCCTGTAGGGGGGCTGTTCACCATTGCCAGCATTTGTGGATTTTTTCCCAACCTTTCTTTCCAGTCATCTACACCAGTCCTGCTGGGTGAGGCTGGGGGGTGGGTATGGGAATGCTCACTTACATCCATGTGTGTGACCTGTGGACACCCACAGTTAGTCGTGCCACCACATGTACTGCAGTGGGAGCTGTCACCTTGAGTACTACTGCCTAGTACGGGGACAACAGTATTTGTTATGGATTTCCTGCTCTCCCATATAGCTGTCAGCTATCTGCTGCTATCCCATTTGGCCACCCAATTCCCTTGCATGCTTGCATCCATAGCATAGATATAACTATCAGAACATACTACTCCATTCAGTAACTGAGAGTAAGGGTGACTTACCTTGTGCCTGGGGCAGTATTGAGGGTAGTGCTGGAAGGCTGACTATGTGGGATGTACACATTACACTCCCTCAACATGGTAAAGCACAGGTAGTGTCATGTTTGGCATCCCTTTTACTGTATGTGCGAGTTGGAGAGAGGTATCTGTCCCTGGTCCCTACAGTGTCAGTGTGTGTGCTATGTGTTGCCTCTTTGCCAAGGCATAGGCATACTGGGAACGCCTCTGTCTGCTTCTAGGGGCAGGCTCAGGAAGTTCCTTCTCCAAGTCCCTCTGTGCTGTGGTGACCTTGGCAATGGTGGGGGGCTGTGTGGCCCCTCCCTTGTTGTTCCTGCTGCAGCTGTTTTCACAGGATCGTATAGTTTAGCATGGCACATACTATGAACATTTGTCCACATGTAGCTGGAGAGTACTGCAAGGCTCTACCAGATATGTCAAGGCAGCCGAACCATGACTTGAGCATCCCAAACAAATGCTCTATAATGATCCTGGCTTGTGCATGTGCCTCATTATAGCATTCTTGTTTGGGGGTGTGTGCATTTCTGATGGGTGTCATCAGCCAAGGCTCCAGTGTGTAGCCAACATCCCCCACTAGACGGCCAATTGGGATGTCCGCCCTGGTAAACACTGATATAGCTGTGAGGAATGCCAGATGCAGGAGTCGTGATAGCTTCCTGGGCTGACAGCACACACGTGCATGATATTACCCTGGGCATCACACATAACCTAGCTGTTGATGGAAGGGAAGCCCTTGCGGTTGATGTAGAACCAACCCTGCATACCGGGTGGTGCTTTGATGTGTATGTGCATGCAGTCTATAGCACCGACTATGTCAGGGTATTCTGCTATACGGTGGTAGCGAAGCATTATGCTGGTCAACGCCTCATGAGTATTGGGAAAATATATGTCCTCATTGGCATGTGGTGTTATGGCTTCCACGAACTGGTGGAGTACCCTGGATGCTGATGCCTGTGAGACCCCTATGATATCCCCAGTTGGTCTTTGGAAGGTACCTGTGGCTAGTATTCCTAAGGCTACACATACCTTGATATTGACTGGGATGGGTTCCCCTCTGTTGGTTCTGGATCTGAGGCGAGGGCAGCACAGCTCGGTTATTTGCAGTAGAATGTCCCTGTCCTCCCTATAGTACTCCACTATCTCCAGCTCATGTAGCGCCTGGTAGGTTACCCTGGGTCTGTACACTCTTTTTTTTAAAACATGTTTTTAATGTGTGCAAATGTATTTTGGAGCTTTTCTCACCAGGCCTCCACTGAAAATGGACCTGTATCCAATCGGATTTTTTCCCTTTAAACAAATGTAAAATAAAACTACATAAATAAAATTAATTCTCCTCCTCAATGTGGGTCTGTTGTCAGCATTCTCCTCCTCAACACCCTCTGCCTGTTGCACACACTAGTAAATCAAAGCCACAGCAGCCCCTAATATGTTTTGTTAGTTTTGTGAGTTTAACATTTCCACACTTGTCTACACCAGTGGTGTAGTGTTTGTGGGAAAAAAAACAGTCTGTAAGGTGTTTGCATAGTTTATAGTGGTGTGCTGGGCTGCTGCATGTGCATTTGGCTGATTCTGATACATTCCACCTACCAGCTATGCTAGTTCTCCTGCATTGCCTTCCTACTGCTGTTTCCCCTACATCCAGTCTGCAAGGTGTTTGCATAGTTTATAGTGGTGTGCTGGGCTGCTGCATGTGTATTTGGCTGATTCTGATACATTCCACCTGCCAGCTATGCTAGTTCTCCTGGATTGCCTTCCTACTGCTTTTTCCCCTTGCCATTTCCTCCCTGTGTAACCCCTTTCCTTTTGTTTTTTGTTTTAAGACCAGTGTGTGCCTCACACACATGTTCAGGCAATGTAAACAGTACTAAGCAACTTCAGACACACATCCTTCCTTAGCTGTGCTTTAGCTAAGGCAAACACTTGCCTCAGGGCTCCAATGTGCTTGCAGCAAGCATGACACACCCCATTCTGAGGTCATCAGGCTGTTATTCTTACACTGTTGTGTACCTGCACCTACACGGTTAGGTGCAGCCTGACAGAAGAAATCTGTTATTCACCATTAATCCCCTCATTTACATTCCCCCCAGTGTAAGTCCATAGTTACTGCACTCAAGCACACCTTTTTCCCTTGACAACCACTACTCCCTAGTTTTGTTTACATTCTGCATGCCATATACTATAATGGCAAAATGCAAATTTCTTTAAAATTCTATTTTTTTCTTTATTTTCCCCACCCCCATTTGCATGTGGCTGCCCTGAGCTTAAACGGCCAAGATTGGCCAATAAATAAAACAGTTTTATTTAACAAAAAAAGCATATTTTAATGCCAATAGCCTTATATTTGGCCATTGGTATGTGTATTTCACATTAATACATGCTTTCCATGAGCTGTCATGCCTCTGTTTTTTCAGATGCAGAAATGTATTTGGTTACTAACCACAAAGTGGCCAGTGTAACTGCTCCTGCATGGAAATCTAAGGTACGTGAATCCCGGGGTATATTTATATCATCTGTCTCTCTCTCTCTCTCTCTCTCTGTATATATACATATATATATATATATATATATATATATATATATATATATATATATATATATATATATATATATACACATACATATATACACACACACAGATATATATTTATATCTCTCTCTCTTTATATATATATATATATATATATATATATATATATATATATATATATATATATATATATATATCTGTCTCTATCTATATCTAGATCTAGATCTAGATCTATCTGTCATTTATCTATATATGTTTTCAATTTAGTAAGCCCCAAAAGTAAATGGTCTGTGGGGGTATTAAAAATAGTAGGAATTTACTTATGGAAAAATGAAATAAGTGTGTTAGGATTAAGATTCTAAAATGACCAAGTTGTAGAAAAACAGAGGGGAAATGATATAGAAAATAAAATTAACAGAATGGGGGAAAGGATTTTAAAAACATCCATTAGTAAAGCAGCATGTGCATGAACAAAGATATATTAGGAGCATTGTTTTATATATTTATTCATTTATTTATTAGTATTTGTTATTTTCCTGTGATGAATTACATGTAATAAAGGGAGGAACACAGGGGTTAATATGTTTAATCTTGCATTTTTAATGTTTAAGTGATGATTACTCATACGGATTTAAGGTTTCAGTTCACTTATTTCGGTTTTCAAAAGTAGATAAAGAGAAAAAGAATAATAAGAACGTTGTAGTTTATCAAGTATAATGAAGTATGGATGGAATCAGGCAAAGGGAAAAAAATAAAGATGGCTGAAGTAATGAAGCAAGGGAATATGCAAAAATGATGACATGAAAAATAAAAATTGATGACGTAGAAGTAGAAAGAAAGGAATTGTATAAAAATAATGTTAGATTATTGTTATACTTATCCATATGAAGAATTAAAATACCAAATAGTTCTAATATAGTACAACAGTTATGATGAACCTTCCGGAAGTGGGGTCAAGTAAATGAATGTGTTAATGAAGAAATTCTGGATGAGAGAGAGCACTTGCCTATATCAGAGGTTAAACAGTATAACACATATTATCCCTTACATAATGCGGACCAAACTGCAAATACTGAATATCTGAAAGTATCTATAGGCAGTATAGGAAAAGAAAACAAAGCTTAAGGAATGCAGACATCAATAAAAGGAAATGCTACATTTTCACTTCTTATTTTAAATGTTAATAGTGGGCAGCCACGGTGGTGCAGCGGTTAGCATTGCCACCTCACAGTAAGAGGTTCTCCGGTTTGATTCTTGGCTGGGGTGCCTTCTATGTGGAGTCTGAATGTCCTCCCTGTGGTCGCGTGGGTGTCCTCCATTTTCCTCCCACATTCCAAAAACATGCAGTAGGTGGATTGGACACTCTAAACTGGTCCTAGGTGTGAGTGTGTGTATGCCTTCTGTGGAAGGTTGGGCGTCAGGCTAGCAACTCGACACTGCAAAACTCCACTGCAGTCATGAGCGGACAGATGATCCACTGTGGGAACTCCTAACCAGGAAAAAGCTGAAAGAAGAAGAAGTTTTAAATGTGAATAGTTTCAAAATCACTGACAGACATTTAATTCTATTAGGCTTGTTAGAGTTAGTGCAAGATCAGTAAGGAAGGACAACTGTTGTTGTCCCGGTCCCCTTCAATAAAAACATCACACCAAATGATGTTTGACGACTTTTATTAAACTTCCATATACATAACTTTGTTAACCAATATTTATTAATTACCACTGAAGCATACTAAAGTTGATATTAATCACAGCATAGACATCCATGTAATGTTAACCAGGACAGCATGACCTCGCTCATCCTGACCAAGGAAGCAGCATCCATACCTCCACTCGCTTACTTTACTTATGAAGCAGCATCCCATCACTCACTTCATTTACCACTTATTGAATTAAACATCTTACCAAATAAGCAGCCTTACCTCCTTAACTCCGCTCACTTATTTTAATTATTAAGCAGTGTTCAACTGCTCACTTTCCTTTCCCAGCTCATTGAAATGAACATCCAACACAATAGGGGGAACAGAAGAAGACAAGCCTGTCCCCTTTTCTGCCCAGCACCCTGACCAGACTGTTCCCCGTCTCGCCTACCAAACTTCCAACAACCTAAATGCCCATTAAAAGGCATTAAACCAAACATCATTTGGTTTACTCCATCCTCTCTAACCAAACTGAATCCATGTCATCACCTCCCAAAGCCCTATCACATAAATAGCCAAAGTGGCCAAGTGCTTAAATGGCTGAAAGTAAATCACTGATCCCTCTGAAATGCTAACATAACAAAGTATAACCTCATCACCTTGCATATTAGTTAAATTGTCACTTACCTAACTGCCAATAGTAGCTTCACAATGATTCCTAGGTCATTACTTGCCACATGTAACACCTAACCCTAAATCCATGCCACATGAAATCATGCAAGAACCATTGCACACCATCATGCTGAACTACAGCCCTCTTTTACTGGTCAATGCACATAGTAATGTACAAAATGAAATTTACTTCCAAATCAATATAATAGCAATCCCGCCAGCACACCAACTACCCAACAGAAACAAGCAAACATTTAATGTCATAGCAGTTGCTTATTAACAAACCACCCTCCGAATAACTTCAATACATCCGTAAAAAAAAAAAAAAAAAAATTCCACAATAGCCACAGTCTGTGAACCTTCACACTATCAAATCTACCCCCACCCTTCAAACATATAAACCACTGGCCATGATTTAATAAAATCACATAACTCTGTTTCCTGTGCTACTATACTAATCAGAGCTAAATCCACCCTTGTCCTGAAATTTCACTCCTTAACTCAAGATTTTTTTTTTAATTTATCTCATAACCTTCCCATCTGATAAATAAAAACAAACCATGGCCTGCATCCACTAGCAACCACAAAAACAAAATGCCTTGGTTTGCCATCAAATGTCTTCTTAACCAATGAAAATCTTTTCAACACATACCTACACACACATACCTTGCAATGCTCTATCAAACCCTTCAACTACCTTAAAAGGGGGCATCCAGATAACTTACCTCCTTCTGATTGCCTGCCATTGTTGCCTAATCCAATGAAGAACAGTGCTAAACTCTCAGACAGCCAAACAACCCATCTGCATAGCCTTGCCACAGAAAAAGTCAAACCCAAATACCATGCCCATCAAATGTGACCCAACATCACGACTCCACCCCACCTGTGAGCAACCCCAAAACTCCCCATAAGCAATCCCCAAATCTGCTTTACCCTGACCCTAACATGCCTCATCCTCACCTACCCTCACACTATTCACAAACCATACTAACTGTGCTCAAAAAAAAAAAAGGATTACCTGCAACCTCATTGTACACCACTTCAACAACAGAACATCCACCCTAACAGAATCCATCACCTTTCAATTTAACTTCCTTCAGCCCACTGACTGATGCTTACTCTGTGCTCCTCCACCTGTGAGGCCATTGTGTACCAATCCAACAGCCAGAACATCCACCACAGCAGAATCAATTGTGCTTCAAGTCCACTTCCTGCAGGCCACTGGCAGATGCAAACTCTGCACTTCCCCATCTGCAAAAGAAAAGTTTAAACCATATGCACCAACAAAACCAAAACTTCTTAATGACATTAATTGCTGCCAAGAGTCTGCCTTGTGTATCAGCTGAGCAACCACTAGAATGCCTCACATACCCTATCCCCAGTAACATGGCAGTCCCTTATCCCTCGGCAACCCTTCTGCAGCCAGTGAGAGTATATACCGCAACAAAATTGGCATTATGACACAAATAATGACTGAAACCATACATTTAAATTACAGCTATTAAAACAGAAAAAGTAAAGTGAGATACCAACTTGAGTCTGTCACTACAACAGATGAGGGATAACCAAAATATCAAAATACCTGGGAGCCTTATGATTTCATACCAAATCAATTACAGTGTTATATGGGCAAGGTTAACTTACATCATAGAAACCACCTGAAAAGCATTTCTATAGGCAAGCAGTACAAAATCATTGCAATGAACTCACTTTCATAAATTAAAATTCAAACTACATACTTGTCTATTAGACCGTGCAGCCTTTGCAACTTCTCTCTTGCGATGCTTTGTTGTACAAGTGGCTACACAGTGACATCTGTAACAGTAATAACCCGATGGTGCTTAAAACAAAAAAGTAAACTACATCCCCACAGTCAAACCTCCAAGATGTACCTCCTTTCAAGTAATGTTCCTCAGAGGTCATAAAAGTTAATGCTCCTGAAATTCTACATTGAAACAGTGTCACCCAGTGTCAATCTGAATGACGTCAATGGTAATTAGAACAGAATCATAATATGCATTAAAGACCTACTCTATAAGTGAAGTTATTACATTTAACCATCTTATGCTCCTTAATTACAGTTGTTTTCATGCCTGTAGTAAGTATTCCCCCTTTTGTCCATTTATTCGACATAATACCATTCTCAACCTCAATGGACTGAACACGATGGTACAACATCACCCCCTTACACCTACAATAAGCAGCAGGACCAATTGCAATGTGATGGCTGGCCAAACTACAATGTTGTGTCAAACGACCATAGCATCTCTTCCATACCTCTCAACCTCTTAGTGCCAGAAACCTGGACAAAGCCTGACAAAATGTGGGGGATGAAGACCCAAAACCAGGGACATACGTCAGGACATTGTTCCTGCAAACATAAATTGTCAGGATAACAAGGTTTGTATCAACAAGCATCTCCTGAAGAAACCTAACTCTGAAACTCCACTCTATATTCCCCTCTAGTGAATTCAATCCCCAGACCATCCCCATGACCCCCAGCGAACCACAAACTTCATGATGAACAGACCAAAAACATGAGGCACAAATCCAAACACTACAAAAATTCACACAGCCGAAAGGCATGTTCTCTTCTACAGTACCCATCCTATTCTAGCTAAATGTCTTAAGCTGTCTCTGCCCTTACCCCTGTTTAATTACTGATGTACCTGATTCCCCCATGCTCCACCCCAATGACCCCAAATCCCTCCCCAATGATTTCCAGCTCAATGCGCAGTGACCGACCGTTATTCACGGGTATGATACCACCCACAATTAAAACCCTCAGTAAACCAGATTCTCCTCAGCAAACCCCCAACAGTAAGGATACAAAGCCAACCTTACTAGTAAAAGACCTCAAAACCAACAACTCAAATAAATGTCACAAAGAATACCACAATCCCTACAAACACTGATGACTACCTAGTAAGCTGCAAGAATAAAAAGCTTTGTATGACCATCCAGATTGAAGGACAGGAAGCCACTGCCAACATTCAGGAGATCCCTAATTTTATTAGGAACCAACTTTAAATGTAATGACTAAAGTATGAAGCAAATCTAGAAACTATGAAAATCTGGAGTGTTGCAAGCTATGCTTCATGCCCTCCCCCTAATCATGTCTCTCAACTTCTTAAAGCAAGAAATCTGGCCAAAGGCAGAAATAGCGAGGGGACAAAACCAAAATAGGAACACTTTTAAATGTTGCTCTTACAAGCTTAGAAAGCTAATAGAATAAAAGGTATTGCATTAGCATGACTCATGAATATTAAGGATATCCCACCTGAAACTAAATTTTTTGTTTGGACCATTATGTCGGACTTCAGTTTCCAAAGATATGTCAGTGATTGGCCAGAAAAGCAAAAGTTTTAGTCAAAGTCTGGACATTCTATGAAAATCTGGACAGTTATGAGGTATGCTTCTACCGGCACACCCATGCAAGGAAGCCACCAACAGTCGCAAGTGCCCTGCAACCTGCAAAAATAGCCTAAACCCAGATGACAGCTCGGTCAACCACACCAATGCCAAACCACCAAGAGCACTCATATCAGCACTGAAATCTTCACAATCAACCTCCACGAATGCCACTAAGAAAAGACTTCATGCCGACAATAGGAACCCCTTATAGTAACTTACTGAAAACTAAACACTCCCCAGACAATGACCATTTTCCCATTAACTCCAGTACTACTTCAGCACAAAACCACACAAAAGCAAAGTAAGAGTTCATGGATACCGAAGGAGCATGCATACCATGGCTGAATTTATCCATCTCTATGGCAGCCCTCACTCCATCACACTTTATGTTCTACCCCCTTTTACTTTCTTGTCACCTATTCACTGTTGTAGTGCTTGCTGAACTTACCCACACAGTGCATGCACAGTAGCAAAAGTTTGTAATGGCTGTTCCCTAGCCCACAAAAAGCAAATAGCCTCTCCAACGAGCAACGACTCAACACCAATGAAACCTTAAACCACACATATTCAGCTGTGCTGCCATTTTTTTCCTGATGCACACACAACAGCCCCCATTACTCTTAATGACATGACCTCCTAGCTTTCTATGTCAGTTTATTCGTGCGAAACAATGTACCTTATAGTTTACATTTGGAACAAAAATGAGTATGTCTGCTTATGTGATGAAATAGAACTCAGCTAAGAAACAGAACTTGATTATGAAACAGAACTTGGCTGGATTCTTGAAATCAGCAACACCTGAGAATAAAGTCCCTACATTGAGGATCTCTACTTCTATGAACCACTGTGGAGGCAGGGCAGTATGCTACATGCCTCTATTGTACGCCTGCTTCATGGACACATCCAATCAAAACAGCAATGGATGAGAGTAAAATGGCATGTCAACAAAGACATAGTCCCTGACAGAAGGTGGATAGCAAGACTACCTCATGATACCCTCAAAATATCTGCTGTCTCCAGTCTGTATCAGAGAAAGTCTGGGGTACAAAAAGAAACTGCAATATCTGGTGATGGATGTGGAGCACTTTGGTAGATGCCATAGGATAAAGTGGGGAGCAGAAAAGTGAACCCGAAAATGAAGCCTTTACTCTGGATGTCACTTAAGAGAGACTAAACACTTTAAGCAGAGCAACATAAACACTTAAACAAGTGATCATTAAGAAGATCATTCTTCCAGTTTTATCACTGATACCAGTAACCTTTGCCAATAGGCATCCTGCATTAAACTCTGTTCTGCTCTCCTTCCATAAAAGCAGTTTATTAGGGACAAGATAAGGCACTTTCAAGAATTACAACTGAACTTAAAAATAGGATAAGGCAAACTTCATAAACACTTAAGAAAAGCATAATTTAAATAGAACATTGAAAAGGAGCTGCTAATTCTTGCAAATCAATTTATTGAACTATTCTATCATAAAGTTTATAATTTCGCTTTAATAACTGCCAGAGTTTTAGTACAACTTTTAGAATAAGGTTTCCCTGGGTCTATATTAGATCATCGAAGTGTTAATACTTTGAATGGTCTAATATCGACTTGAAAACAGCGAATGCTGAAAATAACGAAGCTGCAGATAACCAATTTTTTTCCTAGGGAAAGAATTTGGTTGTCCATTTCTGTGGCTTCGCTTTGCTATTTTCAGCACTGTGGTGGAGATTTATGGGTTGGGTTCAGGTAAGTGTGCGATTGTGCGGATGTTAGGGTTAGGGCAGGGTCTGTGAGTTAGGGTTAGGGTGCGTGTGAGGTGAGTGTGCGATAGTGATAGACTTTGCGGTTAGGGTGGGGTATGTGAGTTAGGGTTAGGGCATGTGTGAGGTGAGTGTGCGATAGTGACGGACCTTAGGGTTAGGTTTTGGGTTAAGGATAGTGGATAGATAGTACTGTATGTACAGTTTAGTGTAAGATTAGATATGGGATTTTAAGTGTATGTGTGTGGATTGCTGTTTTTTTGGTGTGCTTGTGTTGTGTGTGTGTTTCTCGGAACAGTGAATTTTTTCCACAGGGAAAAAATTCTCTGTTCTGAGCTTTTGATGTTTGTAGATTTCGTGGTTAGAAGTTTGAGGTTGTGCTATTCAATGATGAGGTGTTTTGTTGAACTGACATAAACCCAGTTTCCCTTACTACCTGGCAATGATTGAAAGACTTATTTGTTTAATACCTCTTCTCTGATTTTATCACTCAGTTGTATGGTTAGTCATTGTACTTAGATTTCCAGACTACATATTTAATTAATTTCACCCCACTGCAAAATCAGACATTTTTCTTATATAATTAGACAGAGAAGGAGTTACTTGCAACCATTTGTGCAACCTAAAATGAAAGACAATTTTTCAATGCTGGCTTTGGGGTAATCAAAATTACTTATTGCTAGTCTCCATAAGTTTTGGAATCTTAGTCATGTTGCACATCAGTCGCAAGATGGCACGTTCTTGTATTGCCTGTGACAACCATGCTGTCTGCAACACCATTTTTAGATTCCTTCCTGCCCTTCCAGTCACAACTTTCCTTCCAGCAGCTACAGACATATATACAAGCTCACTTACATTTGCTTATTTGTACATTGATTGTATCTAACTGCAGTGAAATACAGACCTGCCATTGTTTTCATGCAGAATATATTTTTTTCCAGGCTGTTTACTCTGAATGTAAACTTGAAAAGGGATATGTACTGTTGTTTTCCTGCAGGGAAAAATTGTGTCATCTAGCAACCACAGTTGAAAATTAATTCATTATTTTTAGCACTTTTAAACTGCAAGTAATATGTGCTGTGGACAGTTTTTGTTCATAGTTGTGCTTAATTGCTAATGACTAGAGGCTTTTCTTTTCCATTTTTGCAGTGTGGTTGCTACGCGATACACTCAGAATGTACTCATGTTCTTAAAATTGCACAATTTATTTGTTGTTATCACGATTCTATTCTATTCAAGGTTTCCCAACAGCAAACAAGCTGAGAGTCACTTCACATAAAACATTCAGTGCTGATAGATGTGTATATTTTTGCTACCAACTGATGTCATTTTTAGGCCCTGGTTTTATGAACCTGAATTAAGTATGATTTCTGCTACAATCCTAGGAGCATAAGTCCAGCAAAGGAAACACAAACAGCATCCTTTTCTGTTTTCTGCTGTCTTTTGTTTTTCACCCTTGCAGTCATTGAATCACCATCCTCCCTCTTCCTGGAAATGGCTTATCAGAGAATGTTTGGGCCCAATAAATAAAAAAATTAAAATCAGAATTCTCATAAAAACTTACCCCAGGATTCAGCAAGCTCTGCATGGTGTGCAGGAATAGTGTAAGAGCTGCTGCACGCAATATGGCCGACGAGCAATCTAGGAACGAGCTCCCAGGACGTGCACGAGTGCTCCTATACTATTCCTGCACTGACACAGCTCCTGTATGCTATTTACCACATTTTCAGGTGAAAACCATGCAAATGAGGTGAATTAGTGATCCAGGAAGCAGGCAGGCATCAGTGCAGGAATAGTGCAACCTGCAGAAATGTATTCGGCTACTAACTGAATACATTTCTGTAAATTACAAAACGGAAGCATGACAGTACCAAAGAAAGCATGGATTCAATGCAGTAGGAATGCCAATGGCCAAATATATGGCCATTGACATGGTAAATAGTTGCAAAATTATAAAAAAAAATAACTTTTATTTTTTTTGGCCTATTTCGGCCTTTAAGTATAGGGCAGCAGTGCGCAAACGGGATCGGCCGAAATATAAGAAAAAAGTTGGAAATAAGCTTTTAATCCAAAATCAGCATTCTGCCATAATAGTCAGTGGCATGCATAACACAACAATACCATGGAATCCTGGTTGCTAAGGGGGAAGGCTGAGTGACATGCATTAGCAGTCAGTTTTATGTAAATGAGGGGATTGATACTGAATCACAGATTTCCCCTCAGTGCTAGCTTGCACCTAACCACGTAGGTGCAGCAACACCATGGTATAAGCATAAGAGGTAGATGACCTCATAAGGGGGGAGTGTCATGCATGCTGTAGGCTTATTGGAGCTCTGTGGCTCTTGTTTGCCCTTAGCTAAGTACAGATAAGGAAGGGGTGTGTGTCTGAGGTTGCCTAGCAGTGTTTATATTGCCTAAATGGGTGTACATGCTGCACACCGGGTTTTAAACAAACAAAAAAAAAAACAGGAAATAGCAGCTCTGTTCACATCTGAGCACTGGGTATGTGCAGCACACCTCAAGGCTTAAACAGGAAAGCAATGGAAAGGGAAAACAGCAGTAGGAAGGCAATCAAGAAGAACTAGCATAGCTGGCAGGTGAAATGTATCAGAATCAGCCAATTAAACAGGCAGCAGCCCAGCACAACACACTACTATAAACTATGCAAACACCTTTCACTCTGGTTCTTCCCACAAACTCTACACCACTGGTGTACACAGATGGCAAAATTTTACCTGACAAAACTAACAAAATAATAGGGACTGCTGTTGCTCTAATACATCAATATGTGGAAGAGGTTGAGGGTGGTGAGGATGAGAATGCTGACGAACAACCCACAGTGAGGAGAAGGAGAAGAATGTACAGACCCAGGGTAACCTGCCAGGGGCTACATGAGCTGGAGATAGTGGAGTGCTATAGGGAGGACAGGGACATCCTACAGCAAGTTGTTGAGCTGTGCCGGCCACACCTCACATGCAGAACCAACAGAGGGGAACCCATCCCAGTGGATACCAAGGCATGTGTAGGCTTAAGAATACTAGCCACAGGTACCTTCCAAAGGCCAACTGGGGATATCATAGGTATCTCACAAGCATCAGCATCCGGGGTACTCCACCCAGTTCCTGTATGCCATGTCAGCACATGCCGGTGAGCACATATATTTCCTCAACACCTGTGAGGCATTGACCAGCAATATGCATCTCTTCCACCAAATATCAGAGTGCCCTGAGTTAGTGGGTGCTATAGACTGCACGCACATACACATCAAGGCACCACCAGGTGAGTGAGGGAGGGTCTACATAAACCGCAAGGGCTTACCCTTCATCATCTGCCAGGTCATGTTCAATGCCCAGGGCATTATCATGAATGTGTGTGCTGGCAGCCCTGGAAGCTATCATTACTCCCACATCTGGCATATGACACAGCTGTACCAGAGATTTGCTGGTGGGGACATCCCATATGGCCACCTAGTGGGGGATGCTGGTTATGCACTGGCGCCGTATCTGATGACACCCATCAGAAATGCACACACACCCGAACAAGTACTCCATAATGAGGCACACGCACAAATAAGAATTATAATAGTGCATGTGTTTGAGATGCTCAAGTCACGGTTCCAGTGCCTGCACATATCCGGTGGAGCCTTGCAGTACTCTCCAGCTAAATGTACACACATTTTCATTGTATGTGCCATGCTACACAATATGATCCTGCGGAAACAGCTGCAGTAGGAACAGCATGGGGTAGGGCCACACAGGCCCCCACCATTGCCAAGGCCAGCACAGGCACAGAGTGACTCGGAGGAATAACAACATGAGCCTGCC
This sequence comes from Protopterus annectens, assembly GCF_019279795.1. Lineage (NCBI taxonomy): Eukaryota > Metazoa > Chordata > Ceratodontiformes > Protopteridae > Protopterus > Protopterus annectens. Next base: position 205,007,374 of record NC_056729.1, read on the forward strand.
CATGTAGGCAGAAGGAGGCATGCCCAGTATCCCCAGGCTTTGGCAAAGAGGCAACGCATACCACATACATTGACATGGTAGGAACCCAGGGACCGACACTTCTCTCTGACTCGCTCATTCAGTAAAAGGGATGCCAAACATGACACTACCTGTGCTTTACCATGTATAGGGAGTGTACTATGTGCATCAAACATAGTCAGTCCTCCAGCACCATCCTCAGTTCTGGCACAGCCCCAAGGTAAGTCACCCTTCCTATCAGTTGCTGAATGGAGTAGTATGTGCTGCTAGTTGTAGCTATGGTATGGATGTGAGCATGCAAGGAAATTGGGTGGCTGAATGGGATGGCAATAGATAGTGGACACCTATATGGGCAGCATGAAATTTATAACAAATACTGCTGCCAACAAAGTAGGTAGTACTAGACAAGGTGACAAATCCCACTGCAGTACATATGGTGGCCCAAATGTATGTCCATAGGACACACACATGCATGTCAGTGAGGTTCACATACCCAACAGCAGCCTCAGCCAGCAGGACAGGTGTAGAAGACTATAAAGAAAGGCTGTGCTAAGGCCTCCAATAAATGGCAATGGAGAACACCCCCCTTCCTCTAGACCTGCACAGACAGACTACAACAGGTCAGGCAGTTGTATGTTAATTCTGCAGGGTAAGAATTCTGAAACTGAAATGTAGATTAATACAACCTAAGATCTGTACTTTATTGATATGCCTTTAGTCTGCATGACAGGTCAGAATACAAAACAAATGGATGCCAACAGAGTACCTGAAATACCAATACAGTCATAGCAAATGTTTACATTTGTCAGGTGTGCCCCACCCCCCACAATCCTATGTAGAAATGCAGTAACATGTATGAGTGAGGTCAATAACAGTGGTGCACAGATTAGCTGAGCTGGTTCAATTTACATGGTACATTGTTGCATGTGTGCAATATGCAGGGCTTTGTGTGTTAGGTTGTTGTGTGTTGTATATTGTGTGGAAGTGGTCAGCATGTAGGCATGGAGGGTTGTGTCCTGGTGGCCTATGGCCAGTACTATCAATGACAGGGCTATATTCTGACAACTTCAGTGATAACCACAATGCATTCCAGCAAGACCCAATTCAGCAGTCATCCATACTCACTGTTCAGATGTCAATATCTGTCACCATCTGAAAGATGGACATGCCATGAATGTGGGCCTAAACATGCACACAGTAAACAGGTGGAAGTACCCTAGACAGAGTAAATAAAATGTAACTGTCAACTGCACACAACTTTGGAATTGTATATACAGGTTAGCAGCACATTAGTTGTCCGTGTAGTATAGAATACTACAGGAGTCCAACGTCCGAAAAAACCAACAGTCTAGTAAGCCTAAACGCTGATTTTATTTGATACAAAAGAGCGTTTTCGCCACTGAAAAACGCAGCTTCCTCAGAGGTTAAAAAATCAATTAAGAATGTAAATGACTCAATGATTACAAGTCTTAAACTCTTGATAACAGGAAGTGACAAAACAATCTCAAGAAAAATCAACAAAGCGCATACACACAGCGCATGTTCAGCACTCATAAAAGGTACATTTTAAAACATATGTATATATATGTTTTTTTTTTAAAAAAAGACACTATAAAAGCAACAAATCTGGTATAACAAGCATTCAGTACTTTCAAAAACTTTCCTAAAAAGTTATTAAATTACAAAGTTCTAATAAACCACTAATATATCTATAAGAACAAATGTATATGGTGTATGATATACACCCTTAATATTTAAATTTTGTTTTATTTAAAACTAGTTCAAAAAAACCTCAAAGGGCTGTATTAAGGTAGTTTATAATGATAGGTAAACACTACAGTGAATAGTGGGTTAATCTATCACAAATAACTACGCAATTTGAGAACTGCAGCTATATTACATATACCAACATGTGTATGCAATCAAACAGAACAAAGATGATAATGCTTTAGCAAAACACATAGACAAAAATCCTGGGCACACATTTTCATTTATGGGTATTGACCACGTTCCGACAGACATTAGAGGTGGTCCAACATCTCTTATTTTAGAAAACCGGGAGCTCGAATGGCAACTTGCTTTGGATGCGTTCAGAACTCCCGGTTTAAATGAGAACTGTAATATAGCTGCAGTTCTCAAATTGCGTAGTTATTTGCGATAGATTAACCCACTATTCACTGTAGTGTTTACCTATCATTATAAACTACCTTAATACAGCCCTTTGAGGTTTTTTTGAACTAGTTTTAAATAAAATAAAATTTAAATATTAAGGGTGTATATCATACACCATATACATTTGTTCTCATAGATATATTAGTGGTTTATTAGAACTTTGTAATTTAATAACTTTTTAGGAAAGTTTTTGAAAGTACTGAATGCTTGTTATACCAGATTTGTTGCTTTTATAGTGCCTTTTTTTTTTTAAAAAAACATATATATACATATGTTTTAAAATGTACCTTTTATGAGTGCTGAACATGCGCTGTGTGTATGCGCTTTGTTGATTTTTCTTGAGATTGTTTTGTCACTTCCTGTTATCAAGAGTTTAAAACTTGTAATCATTGAGTCATTTACATTCTTAATTGATTTTTTAACCTCTGAGGAAGCTGCATTTTTCAGTGGCGAAAACGCTCTTTTGTATCAAATAAAATCAGCGTTTAGGCTTACTAGACTGTTGGTTTTTTCGGACGTTGGACTCCTGTTGTGGACTACTTTTTGGTTTACTGTTTTTGGTTTTACTAGTTAGTATAGAATACTGATGTAGTCTGACCAATCACTGGCAGACCACAAAAGGCACAGTTATGAAGTAATGAGAGACTGCCTATGTCCCCGCACAAGGCAGCATAAGGGGGATGTCCTAGGTATATCTGTGAGTCAGCTTCAGGAGCTTCCATATCACACATGCACTCAGCTCACCCCACCATCATCCACAGGTTCATCACAGGTCATATCCCTGCTGTTTGGAATGAGTACAGTATGACTCCCACATCTGTAGGGAAATACATACATAATTCACCATGCTGAAGAGGTGTCCCATGCAGGTGTGTCCCTAGTTGCAAGCAGCACCCTTCCAGCATCCAGACCAATGGATCAATATGGACGGGAACTATTGCCATTAACACCTAGCACACTTACCCTGTTACCCCAGGGGAATCCAGTGGCTCGCAGCCTGAGACTGTAGGAGTGACAGAATGCACTGGCCTGCCAGAGATGGCCTGCATCACTATCAAATGCCCTACAGTCCTCTGCCAAAGGCTTGTGCCTCATCCATACTGCCAGTGTATGTTATCTCATGGGGTCCCAACTAACAACATAACACGGTCCACAGAACACAAATACAAGTCCATGTTGACAAATCCCAGTAGCATGCCCACCATGTCCTACTGCATGAACTGTGGACCAACCCCTAAATAACGCTGGGATGAAGGGACAACTATAGGGATACTTCACAGGTATCACTTGCATAATGTTAGGAAGAGGATAGAATAACAGGGTGGGGGGGGTGCAGAAGCATGGATGCCATGTAGGGTGTGAAGTCTGAAACTCTGATATGTGCCCATACTACCCCTGCCTGCAAACCTAGTAATGGGTGGCTACAAACCCGCTTGTAAACCACAATGTGAAGGGGAACTGACCAGATATATGAGCCCTGCCTCTGGGTAACCTGGGTGAATCTGTGCAGCTGAAAGGTATGTCCACAGCAGAATATGGCCATTCTTTTATGTTGCTAGATGTACAAGCAGGGGATCCTCAGCCACCACAGTAGCAAGGTGCTGGACCATTTACACAGATCCATCAGTAAGTGTCTGCAGCTACCCCTCCAGAATGGCATGAGTGTGAAAGAATATATAGGCTGCAGATGACAATACTGGGCACAGCTTCATTCATCTTGCATTTCATAGGAAATAACTGTGAGCAAATAAGTATATCTGCCATTAGTTGATGACATAATACATCACATTGTAAAACAGTACATGTCTGAATATCTCTGCTAACACAAATCATGTAACACAAGCAGCACAGATACAGTAGTTACAGTATCCCACTATCTTTCTCCCATTGTGACTCCATATTGTCAACCTATCTACAGATATCCTGCAGAAACAGGTTGCTAGCTGTAGGTGTAGAACACAAAATCCTGCACCAGAGTACAACCTACCTGGAATGGATTCACACATTCAATACAAAAGGTCATACTGGGCATGATCCTACACTTAGAGAAATGAAGCCCATGTCTGACAACAACAGAGGACTATACATATCTGTCAGTCACAGATGTCTGTGCACACACACCATATTGCACACCATTCATGCTTTGCATGCACATTGGATAGGAGCACTCACACATATCCAAGACCAACACACTATAATAGGTCAAACATGCACACACACAGAGATGTGGGGAAGAGAGAGGCAGGCAGTGACAAAGAGACAGCCATCATGAGGCCTGTCCCACACACCACACATCCAATTGGCCAATAATCACATGATGTGCCGATGTCAATCACTGTAGACATTTGCTTTTGGTAGCCCTCAGCCCTATAGTGTCTGTGATGCTTGTGATAACTGTGTAACATGATAGTACAAATCAGTATTCATCTAACATTTGTATACCCAGTCCTGTCAAATGTAAAGTTGTGTGTGACTGCTGTTTGTGTGTTTCCAGCGGAATAGTTTATGGCCCATTCACATACACTGCACTTCCCATAGCCCATGTTAGCACTCATGCTGATGTCAGTCACCTTGAAATACCCCTTTAGACAAAAGCCAGCCTTATAAGCTCTGTGGAGTGTGCGATAACTGTGTAATGCTGCAATGTGATATACTTGTTAGGTAGGAGTGCCAATTCCAGAGAGTACAACAGTGAAACTCTGTCTGTGTCTATAGAGATTAATGATTTTGAGGCCATTCACAGTCACTTCACCTCCAATTGCCCTACTTTAGCAAGCTTGCTGATGTCAGTCACCTTGAAATACCCCTTTGGACAATTACCATCCCTATAGCCTCTGTGGCACATGGGATAACTCTGCACTACTATAGTGTAACATACTAGTTAGACAGGAGTTTTAATCCAAAAAATGGCAACTGTAAAACTGTGTGTGTATAAAGATGAATGATTTTGAGGCCATTCACAGTTACTACACCTCTCATTGCCCTACTTTAGCAAGCCTGCTGATGTCAGTCACCTTGAAATACCATTGTGGACAAAGGCAAATGCTGTAAGCTACATGGCATGTTCCAAAAATGCAGACCAGTGTAGTAACAGTAACTACACAGATATGGGTTTGAATATCATCTGTGGCAAGTGTTTGTGTGTGTACTTCCAAGATTTTGGCCCCATTTATAGGCAGTACACATCTCGGGTCTATATTAGAACACCAAACATTCAAAATGTCGAGTGTTCTAATATCAAACCCTACCAATCGAAAATACCAAACATCAAACATTCAGAACAGTGCATTTTTTCCTAGGGAAAAAAATTGCTGTTCCAAAACACATGCACACAACACAAGCACACCAAACAAACAGCAATCCACACACATACAGCTAAAATCTTACACCTAACCCTACACTAAACTATATGCACACCACTAACTATCCACTTATCTTAACCCAAACCCTAACCCTAAGGTCCGTCACTATTGCACACTCACCTCACCCATGCCCTAACCCTAACTCACCTAACCTACCCTAACCCTCATGTCCACACAATTGCACACATACCTAACCCGCACCCTAACCCTAACTCACCTAACCCACCCTAACCCTCATGTCCACACAATCGCACAAATATCTAACCCACACTCAATTGCACACTTACCTGAACCCCACCCGTAACTTTCCATCAGAGTGCTGAAAATACTGAAGCAACAGAAATGGACAACCAAATTCTTTCCCTAGGAAAGAATTCAGTTTTCTGCTTCTTCGATATTTTCAGCGCTCGCTGAAAATGGGTCAATATTAGAACACTCGACATTTTAAATGTTCAGTGTTCTAATATAGACCCCACATCTCAGAGCCTGACTTTAGCAGTCCTGCAGGTATCATCCTCCTTACAAGTACCTGTTGCCATCCCTGAACCATGGTAGGTCAGTGGCACATGTGGTAAATATGTGACATAATGTTCTGTAAAGATTGCTAGGTAGAGGTTTGAACCTCACCCCTGGCAAGTGCAAATGTGTGTTTAGGGTAAAATTATTTTTGGGATATCTCACCCACTACATCACCCAATGCCAGTATTTACAAGGGCTGGTGATGTTCCTCACCTTAGAAGTACCTTGGGACAACTTCCATCCTATAACCTCCTTGGTGCATGCGATAAATACGGTACACTGTAGCAGCAATACATACCTAGGTAGGGGTTTGAATCACAGTACTGGCAAGTGTGTGTGTGTATGATCAGGATCCTGTGTGGAGGATGCTGTGATTGTGTAATAACCTGGTGCATTGTGGGGTGAGTTTTGTTAATTTATTATATTGAAGACCTAGTATATGTCACAATGTCCACCTTACAAGGACAACAGATGTCAAACACCACAGAGGCTAATGTAGACAATCAATAGCCCTACATATGACATTATGGATTGGTGAACAATATAGGCAACCCTTGTATTACTCAGAGAACACTCTCCACCCATTTCTCCTACACAAACACACTTGGCTAGGCAACAACCACTATATTGGTAGTTCCCTGCATATTGCCTCACAGATAGTAACCACAGCATGAGTGCAGTGGACTACATGCCTGTTAACCACAACAGTGCAACTGACATCAGAAAGCAATGTGTAACATTTCCTGACTGAGTGTGTGTTATCCAGCAAGTAAAAGGACATGGCACCTTTTTCCATCCCTACAGTAGGCAAATAAATGCTTACAGTGGTCCTTTCACTATGTTCCCCACTGGACAGTTACAACAACTGTAGAGTCTGCAAATATAACACACAAAGCAAATACCATGCCTTATACACATACCCTGTATGGCAGATGCCACTAATTCCACTGAATACCTGTATCATGCTGTCAATGTAGTTGCAACATGACCTCAGTTCCATAGCCAGCTCTCCCCAAATGTGGTCAGGAATGCTACATCAGAAGATAACAATCTGTACACACAACATGCCCCAGAGACCTCAAGTACACTTCCACATGTCAAAGAACATGAGTGTGGGACATGTACACAACCCAGATACTGTCCATGTTATGCAATATACATCACATACATGGAAAGCAGTGCACGTCACTGGCCACCATCAATAGTAACCCATATGAGTGGATGGTGAATACAATACCCACCTCTGGGGACCACTCCAGGGACTACACCCCTGAGCCACACTGGAGACCATTGTCATGTAGCCTGATGCCAAGGTATCCCCTTTTCCTAGCCTTGTACAGCTGTTAGGCCCATTCACCTACTACACACCTGTGAAGCAATGAACCTATGCATCTCAGTACTGGCAAATGTGTGTGTGTGTGTGTGTGTGTGTGTGTGTGTGTGTGTGTGTGTGTGTGTGTGTGTGTGTGTGTGTGTGGAGATTAATGATTTTGAAGTAATTCACAATCACTACACCTCCCATAGCCCTACTTTAGCACACCTGCTGATGTCATTCACCTTGAAATAACCCTTTGGCCATATGTCAGTCATGTAGGCTCTGTGGCACTTTTGATAACTGTGTAATACTGCAGTGTAGTTAAGTAGGGTTTCTAATCCTCATCCTGCCAACTGTGATAATGTGTGTGCGTGTGTGTGTGTCTCCGTTGACAACTGCTTTTGTGGACATTCACATGTACTACACTTCCCTTATCCCTCCTATAGCACTGTTGCTGATGTCACTCACCTTCAAAGATACCTTTGGACAGCTCTTCAACATGTAAGCTCTGTGGCGTGTACAAAACCTGCATAACACTGTAATAACAACACATAATCAGGTAGGGATTTGAAACTCAGTACTGGGAAGTGTGTGTTGGTGTGAGTGTCATCAGTATCCAATGTGGGTATTGGAGTGATTGTGTACTGACAGGCTCCATTGCAGTGTGGGTTTTGCTACATCATTATATTGAGGACCTATATGTCCCATTGTCCAAATTACAAGGCCAGCAGTTTTCAAACACTGTACAGGTTGTTGTAGACAATCCTCAGCCATAAATGTGTACAGCCATGTGCAATTACTATGTGACAGTATGGATTAGTAAACAATACAGGCAACCGTTATAATACCCAGATGCCACTCTCCACCCACAGATCATACACAAATACACTTAGCTCTTACTCCCTTCCTTTCTTACTTTGTCTCTGTCTCTGTCTCTCTGTCTCTCTCTCTCTCTCTCTCTCTCTGGTGGATGTGGAAAAGTACATCTGTATGCATAGGCAGCGGCTTAAGTTTTGTAAGGAATGTTCATGATCAGCTGATGGCCTGTGCACAAATTGCAGTCCCCCACTTGCTAATTGCACATGGAACAGCTGTGGCATAATTCCTATAGCCAATTGCATGGAAACACACTAATATAACTAAGCACTTCATGTGGGTATTGGCCCTTTTCCTTCACTGTGAGCAGGACTTCATGTGGGTTTTTTACAAACAGCATCACAGAGGGTAGTTGGAAATACCTCTTACAACATACACTGTGGAGACAGGCCAACAAACAGCAGGGGAATGTTCCAGACATGGGGACAGAATGCAAGTATTGCTGTTCTTCATTTGAAGTAATGTTGGTTTAACAGGGTTTGTGTGGATATGGCTGTTCTACATGATTTAAAGTCTGGCATGACAGTGTTATGTGGTTAAGGAAACTCTCACCTGTAGGGCTATCTGCAGACTGGCCAGATTTTGGAGTCTTACATGTGTTGTATTACTCACATATTTCCTATCTTTAGATATGTAGTAGCATACTTTGATGATTGCAGTCATTACATGGTGACATCCATGTGAGTTACTGACGTCATATCCCTCAGAAGAGATATGTCACAACAAACCCTGTTACACCAGGAAATGTCTTAGTTTATCACAGAAATATATCAATATTGGCCCTGTATTTGTGCCTCAGTCCCCCAAGTCTGTCACCCTTTGTCCATATGTCATGCAGTAAGAGGTACATATGTACAAAACATCATTATTTACTGACATCATACCTGATAACAAGCCAGTGAGATATCAGACTGCTATACATGTTATGTATAGTAGGCCTTATATTTGAGGACAAAACCTGGACATTCTGTTGTAGTGCATACAGTAGTGAGGTCTGTGTACTTATGGTGATTGTTGACAGAGTGTGTATTGTGAATATGTTACCCGGCCTGTGTACAGGCTGTGGTAGATGTCATTGTTCTTGGTCCTGTTCTATCTGATGTTGCATGCTGCTCCAGTTTATGGCACCCTATCAGCATACATGTTGTAGGGCCAGACTGACACACATCCCATACAACAGTCAGGCATCAGACTACACTGTATATCGGCCTACTATATGTAGGGTTACTGTGTGAGTGGCTCATATGAGGGTGGTTTTGTTCACACAGTCCTTATAATGTAATATTACTTAGGCTTAACATAATGTGACTGTGACAGTGTTCAGATTGGTTGTGGGTATGCACTTTCACACTGGTGTCTGTTACTCCATGCTGTTACATGCCTGTAGTGTCTGTTATATTTGCAAGTACATGTGTATTCCCCCATATGAAACGGGTCAGTGTTGTGGCAGTCTGCCTGCAGTTTGCACAGTGCTTTGTGACATGCCTAGCAGCTCAGTGTATTTACCTAGTGTAATGTTATGTCCAGATATTTGTCAGATATACTGTTGCCTGGCCACCATAATGGTTGTGTATTTCTGACAAAGCAGTGAGATGCTGTAAAGATGTATGTCACTAACTAGTTTGAAGTATGTGGGCTTGGGACCTCTGCTCCTCTGGTTATGTGTTTGGACAGACAGGAGTGTGTGACTGCATCAACTGTGTGAGCATATCTATTCCAGTATTTTTGTGATATCCCAATTTAAATGGCTATAAACATCCACTTTGTCAGGCTTGGTCCACACATCTTGCACTAAGGAGTTCTGTGTACACCTCTGCACTGAACATATTGTGTCAGACTGTCCACATTTATTGATCATTTCTCTGCTGTATTCTACAGGATAATTACAGTGCTTAGTGTGGTACTTCACTATGATGATCTTAAGATGTCTGTCAGTAACTGATGGCATACATGTCAGTATCAGAAGTGACATCCCACACAACATGTCTGTTAACACAACCCCTGTTACTGTAGCAACATTCCACATTTATATCTGCAATACTTACATGGCATCCCCTTGCACTAAGAGGTTGTGACTATTGGTGCTGTGCTGAGGTATGACTCCACTGCATGTTATGGGCATATGTTATAAATATATATATATATATATATATATATATATATATATATATATATATACATATACACACACACACACACACACACACACACACACACACACACACACACACACATACACACACATATATATATATATATATATATATATATATATATATATATATATATATAAAACAATTTATATATATATATATATATATATATATATGTATATATGTATATATATATATATATAGATATGTGTATGTATACATATGTATATATGTATATATATATATATATATATATATATATATATATATATATATATATATACATATATCCTTCTGTGTAAACATGATTGTTGCATATACCTTCCCAGATGTATCACACCATATTTATTTGATATGTGTACATTTACATATAACAACATACTGATTCAACACAAATTTTACTAACAAATACTACACAATTGTAGAAGTCAAAGCAGTTGTTCACTACTATTCTGCATGTGTACTAACAGGTATATTGGAAAAAACAAAACCCATCTTTACAGCTGTGATGGCTTAGTGGTTAACTGCTCTGACTATAGCGTACAGGGTCCTGCATGCAAGGGCTGTTTATTTTGTTGCTAGGTCTGACAAGGACTGTTGGATTTAGAGTGGTTAAAGCAGTTTTGAGCAGCTTTAAGTGGATTTGTGTGGGTTTTCCTGACAGTAAGTGCAGATAATGTACAGTTAAACAAAAAGCTGCTTACACCCTGTAGGCTTCGCTTGCACAAATCTGCTTAGCATTTATATTTCAGAAATGCTTACACCTGATAAGCATGTCTCAGCCCTGGTAACCAATGACCACATTCCAGTCTGATGAAATAGCATGGTAATGCCATCTTTAATAAGTGTATTAATTTCCATGTATATAACATGCTTCTATGTGGTGTCATTACAACAGCAAGGGGTGTGAGTATACTGTCTGGGACACCTAGATATATATGGCTAGCACAACAATCTTTTCCTTTTTTGTTTCATGCATTGGTAGTATCCCAGGTTATATGCAGTCACACTTGCATGTATTGTATCATTACGTTACTACTGTTCACAGTGCTTTCCCAAGTAAGGGTAGATTGCAGACTGTAGTACTGGAACCATACACCCCTGCATGCAAAGCTGGTCTCAGAGTACTAGCTATCATGTTTTTGGTGTGTGAGCTGTGTCTTATTACATACTTGCTACTGGATATTGATCTGATATGTGGATATTAACTGTAGACTACTATAAGTATAGTACATGTCATTGAGGGCTGCTGCCGTGTAGTAATGGCATACTTATCAGTGTCAGACGTCTATCTGTCAAAACATTAATCCTAATGCATAACCTGTTGGCTAGCAGATTTTTGTCTGTCCTATGTACAGATGTGCAGATGTCAGGTATCCATCTTTGCTGCTTTCAGGCAATCTATGCTTGACTGACAATGACATGTCTGCCCAGCTGTGTTATGAATGCCACAGCTAGGAAGCCCCACCCTGTATGCACCACCTACCACTAGACTACCACAGTCAACAGAACATACCTGGGTACAGGACTCCAACCCAGACACTGGCCATGTTGTGTAATATATGTTGCAGACATATCAACTGGATCATTTCACTGGCCCTGTGCAAGAGACAACTAGATGATTGGATGTTGCATTTAACTGTCAACCTGAGGATCACTCACGTAGCATCAGTTGATAGATGGCCTGTTGACAAATGTCAGGTGGCATGATACCACTGTGCCCACATCCCCTACTCTTCTCATCTCTCCATGGACAATATCCTGGTACACACCTAGGGATACCTGCACCTATGGACCCCAGTAATGGCAAATGAGTCAGGGTGCATTGCTGAGAATAACAGTGTCTGTGTGTTTGTAAACTTGCAGTTGATAATAGCCTGAGGCCCTTCTCACATGCTGCACCCCCCCCCATTGCCACAGCTAGACATGGCTACTGCTGTAACTGACATTAAATGTACCTTGTTAAACTCTTCACCCTATGGGCTACCTGGAGCTTGCAGTACCAGCACAATACTGTTGTACAAATGGGTAGATAGGCATGGGTTACCCTCTGAGTCCTGGCAAGTGTGTGTATGTGTGCAAGTGTGTATATTTGTAGGATACAACATTCTGAGGCCACATTCTTCAAATACAATACACTTATCCTTACAGTATAAGGGATAGTGATGTTGCTGACATTAGCAGAGCCATGACAAACCATCACCCTACTATCCCTGTGGCATGTGCAATAAGTGCATATCCCTGTAGTAGCACTAATGAGATAGACAAGGGGTTGTATTTCAGTCCTGGTCAATGTGTGATTGTGGGCATGTCAGAGTATTATCATGGGTATCAGTAAGTAAAATATCCAATGTGAAGTGTGGGTGCTGGGTATACTGTCTTTACACCATGGTACCCCCGTACATGTCCCAAGGTCCACTGTATGAGGACCATTGTTACCATCAACCATACAGGTAAATGAGTACACTATCCAGCCCAATGATGCATGTGCTGTGTGCAAATTATTTGTAACAGAATGGACTCAATGACAAGGTAGTTAGCACTGATAAACCCAGGTCTCTCAGATGTGTCTCTGACTGTTATGTGTTTGTCAATGTGTATATGGCAGTATGTCATACTATGTATTGTTCATTAACACCTAGTACATACCCATTTAACATACTGTACAAGGCCTGGTGATGTTCCTCACTTAACATAAAACTCGGGACACACCTTATCCTAAAAGTTGTGTGGTGTGTGCAATTAAGGCCAAACACATTATTAACAATAAGTACCTAGGTATGGGGTTCTACTCTCAGTGTTGCCAAGTAAGTGTTTGTGTATGTGAAGGGATCTACTTCAATTTGCAGAAAATGCATGTCCCATGAGGTCATCTGTCCGAGAACTGGCTGGAAAATGCTAACATTGCAAAGGAATCATCTTGTGGAAATTCATTCCATCAAAAGTAGTAATAGATGTGTAAACGCACTCTTCCCCACTCTATAATTGTACAGCAATACTGGAGTTGGTATATATAGTTGGTCGTCGATGTTGTGGACACAGGGGTTATTGTTGTGTGCATCCTTCTGCTTAGTCTGCTGTAATACTGTACAGTTTATGTTAACAGGTTAAGTAGTTGTCACTCACACTATGTGCAGCTCTACACCACCCCACACCCTCCAAAGTGGAGGCCTGTGCACCCGCACCAGCACACCTATGTTTGCCAACTCCAGGGCTGCACTACATTGGTAAAGTGGACATATACCCTGCCAGTACCATCATCAATGACATTAAAGTAGCAGTATGATTATTTACTGTTGAGATGTTTTGCCTATTTTGCCTTGGTGGAATTACATAGGCTAAAATGGGTTCACTGCAAAATTAAATACATCCATGTGTACAGTATTCTCTGTGTATTGCATCAACATCAAAGCCTCTATGTATGTGTTATACACAAACATGTGGCATGTGCCACTCAGTACACTTACCACTGTCCACTGTAGAAGGGCTGCTGACATTGGCCACCATGCACTCACCTGTATACACCCCTCAGACCTATCAGCCATGTGGCACATGCTGTAACTGTTATACAGACCTGTTACTTGTGTTCAGCTGTACCAAGGATATGACACAATGTGTCACCACAGTGCCACAATCCTTGTAGGAAACAACAGCAGACCAACATCCTGCTGACACAGAGACACCTACAACACCAACTGAATACATTATGGAGACCGCTATCAGTCAGTGTTAATAACAGCTATAATGCATCATGGCTGGACAGCTACACATCCTGACATGTAAGCATTAAACTTTCCTGCTGAAAACATGTTACACAGCATTACATTGCTGCACCTTAGTACACTCACCCTGTGCATCAGAACAATATTAGCTTGTCCCTGCATTTTTGTTATGGATGACAGGGATGTGGCACAGGCATCATCATATACAAAGGGTGTGATGTGGGTTTGCCAGAGACATAGGCTGAGCCTTTTGGTTGACATCATGTGTGTGTGTTAGGGGGGTTTCTTATTAATTGGGCTGTACAGATGTGGTGTATGTAGGTATGGAGGTGCCGTAGCTGTGTTGGTGATGTGTGCGTGTGTGTGTGTGTGTGTGTGTGTGTGTGTGTGTGTGTGTGTGTGTGTGTATGCACACATTTCGGCCATGTGGCTGCCCTATACAGGCATTTGTTGGACAGCTGCAGACCATATATGGCAGGGTGTGCAGTTCACCATCTCCAGCCACAGACACATGAACTGTGCCTGCTAGGGGATCCATAGGCACTAGTGGGTATAAGGTCAGATATGGTACTCTCCCCTGATGATGAAAAATGTCCGCTGCATCCAGGTCCTTGTTGGGACCATTGAGGGCCACTTGCATGTGGCCTGCTGTGTATTGGTGTGGACAGCCCCCCTGCAGTGCTGGTGCTGGTACTGCCACTACTGGAGTGGCTGTGACTTGTTGCATGTTCACATAGACTTCCAACTGTTGGTGTTGCTAACCTACGTCCATGTGGCTGTTGCCTTACACTCATCATATGCTCTAACACAGACATTGCACGGTCAAGGATTCCCACCATCTCACTCAACTGTTTATCCAGGACCTCTGCAAAATAATGGTGGGCACCTGCAAGATCACGGATGTTGTCAATAACAGCAGAATGAGTAACACTCTGGAGCCTCAGACTCTGCCTTGTATAACATTCCATACATGCCTGTGCCTCCATAATGGACCAAAACATGCATCTGGTGACAACTGCTGTGGCACTTCTGCCAGGGGCATGATGGCCAGCAGCCTTCCTAAGAGCACCCCTGTACATCTGCCTGTGTGGTACCTCACCAGTCATCCGGCTATGGCTGTTGTGTACAAACACACTTGCCATGGTCACTGTCCTGTCCCATGCCACCACCTGCCAACTGTACCTCTTCTATGGCCACTGGTGATGGGGTATGTATAGGCAATGTGACTGTGTGTGGGGATGGTGTGGATAACAGTGGAATGTCAACCGATGGCACAGCTTCAGCCCCTGGCAAACCCTCCTGTGCCTCACCACACCTATAATTATTGTCAGAGTATGTATGGACACTAACATCAGTTTGCCTGCAGGAGGGACCCTGACCCACCTCACCACCTGTGAGGTACTTTAAGACCTGTACATCATTGCTTACCTCTACACGCACACACACATATACACACACACACACATACACACACACACACACACACACACACACACACACACACACACACACACTTTCATGTGACGTGGCACAAAGATATTATACAGATCTCTCATTACCCAATTGTTAACATGCATGACATATAGCACTCAGCAGAAAGCACTGCAGCTATACTCAATCCCTGTTACCAACATTATACATCTCTGTGATGCATAAGTTGTGTTAGTGGGTGATGCTCCTTCCCCTGGAACATACTGCACTCATGTACACAGTATTGCGGTGCACCTGTTCAGCACCGTGGCATGTACTGTGCACCATACCTCACAAGTGTACACACCATTGCTAAATGTGTATATGTGTGGCAGTTATGTTTTCTCTGTTGCTCACAGCCCCTATGTGATTGTCTGACACATACCTGGGTTGATATGAGGACAGATATTAATATTGAATGCCTGACATCTGATTTGCAGATCTTATCATCAGCAGTGCATGTATGAGCAGTAAAATCCAATTACACTGACAACTTTCAAAGCTTACTGTGGCTATGAGGAGTTTATGCACCCTTATTGACATGCCACCCTCTTTCCTGATATGCCATGGGGCCACAATACTGCATATGTTAACATTGCACACACCTGATATGTGACATATGACCTGTACAATGAAATGCAGTATCAAACAAATGTGTTAGTTAAGCAGATGCTGATTGAGATGCATACAATATGTGGATTGCATAAGTGTGCACACCCTTAACACGATAGTTTGTTGCAGCACCTGTTAAGTGAACTACAGCAGTCACTATTCCTGGAAGGGGTATACTAGCATACCCCATCTTCATTTGCCATTATTTGGTCACTCTGCCCTACAAATGTCCGCCAACTCTGCCAGTTTGCAAGGTCAGCTCATGTGCACAGCCCTTGGAGGTCACACAGTGCCTTTACTATTGCTGTGGAGTCAGGGTTATGTCTGGCACAATGCATGACCTTGGCTGTGTTCTGATACAGCCATTCTTAGTGAGCTTTGGATGTATGCTTCAGTTCACTGTTGTGTTTCAGGATGAAACCCCTCCCATCCTCAGCCTTATTGAAGATGCTTGGCAACTATGGGCCACAGATGAGTGTCATTTTGCAGTGTCCCAAATTCAGAACACCATGTCTACCAGCCTAGTTCCTGCTAATGAACAGCAAACCTAGAGGTGTACACTGGCACCAGCAAGGTACAGATGGGACTGGTGGGCCTGAGGTGAAGTGAGGTGTTGCTTGTGCTGCACATGTATCTTTATTGATACTGTCTGTAGGTTTCAGTCTTGGTCTCGGTACACCATTACACATTGCAACACATTCCTTTGGGAGACTTTATGCTATGCATATGCTACCTATAGAGAGCCCTGGATGATGTAACCTGTGGAACAACTCTTCCATCTGATTACCCTAACCCATAGGCCACACTTATGCAGAGTCCAGGTAATTGTTGACACAGGTACTGCACAGGCAGTACTTGATAGACATTCCTGCAAGTTCCTCAGTGTTGCTGCATGTTTCTGGGCAGCCTCCATGAGCAGTTTGCAACATGTGTTGTCATCTGTCTTGAATGGGCATCTGTTTATTTTCTACATTAATGGTGTCCCATACTTCATCATCACATACATACTTTTCTGCACTGTTTGTCATGGTATATGCAATGGCAAGGTAAGGCTACGTCTCCCACTCCTGAGTGCTACCTTTTGGATATGGGATCCATTCCATGGTTTGTAAGATGTGTGCAAGCCACATTTGCCTCTGTTGCAGGTGAGTGGGCAAATGTCATGGACATATTTCTTAGACAGCAGACCATTACTTGGTGTGACATTGAGGACCCGTACTTGATGGAAGGTGCATACTCAAGAAAAGTGAATGCTGCAGTACCTCAAAAGCTGCTTCCACAATATTTTATTTGGAGTGTATGCACACATATTCTACCAGTATTTGTTAAGGTATGTATTCCCCATATTTGTTGTCCTAACATAGGATTCCATATTACATGTTCATTGCTCATGTTAGGATCACATTACAGGTTGTAAAAGTTGTGCAATGTGGTATTGTGATATGGCATTGTGTAGATCTG
>NC_056729.1:205030053-205070728 GCF_019279795.1 Protopterus annectens
ATACCTATTGATTTGTGTATTTAGATTTTTGTTGCAGATATTGTGGGGGGGGTTGTCAATGAACAACGTATATATCCTTGTAGTTCTCACAACTTTAATGATCATTGCTCTAATCATTAAGGTACATGTATTATTACAATACCCTATGGCCTTGGTTTGGCCAGTGGTATGTTTGTAAACAGTGTATATTTCAACTGTCTTATAGCTAAATTCTACATCTCTTACCTGGTATACCTGTGGAGGGAATATTTCTTAACACTACCTGATTGTTTGTACATATATTTCCAGATTCCAAGTTGATATTATACACATACCTCTCAACCTCTTAATGCACACACTCTCGTCAAAGCTTGACAACATGGGGGTACAACTAGGGACATAGTTTGAATATTGCTCTCATAAACTTGGAGGGCCGATAGAGTGACATGATTTGTTTTCATATACATTTTTTGAAGGTTTTGAGGTCTGAAATTCAAATGTATGTCATTATTTGCTAACTACTAATCTGAGATCATGCCTCTGATTTGCCATGGGGACAGAGGAACAGGCAGAAAATATGAGCCAATTATCTGGACATTCTGAAAGAATGTGTATATTTGAGAGGTATGATTATGCATATAGCTTACTACCACTTCCAGGATTCAAACCATGGTTGTGTCTGATAAAAAAATACAATTTAAGTGTCAGCAGAGTATCCTGTTTGAATATTGCTGTCTATCTCTTCAGTGTTTACTGTCTAAGTCTCTCATGGTTGTACAATCTGACATTCTAATTACAACAGTCTCATACAGACATTCCTAGGCATATTTTTATGTATCCCAGTGTGAGGCACAGTGGTTGACACAACAGTACTATTCTGATATCAGATGTTACTGAATGCTAAATATCAGCCATACAATACCAAAGTAAACACTTCCAGTCCAGGATTTCAATCTTTATTGGCAGGCAGTTTTCTTATCTGACAGACCTGTGGAGGGAATGCTTGTTAACACTACCTGACTGTTTCCACACATATTCCCAGATTCTGAGTTAATATTATGCACATATCTCTCAATCCCTTAATGCACACACTCTGGTCAAAGCCTGACAACATGGGGGTAGAAATAGGGACATATTTTAAATATTGCTCTCATATACTTGAAGAGTTGCTAGAGTGACAGCTTTGTTTTCATATACATTTTCTGAAGGTTTTGAGGTCTGAAAATCAGATGTATGTCATTATTTGCTGACTAAAATTCTGAGATCATCCCACTGATTTTTCAGGGGGACAGGGTAACAGAGAGAAAATATAGGCCAATTATCTGGGCATTCTGAACAAATGTGTACAGATGAGAGGTATGATTATGCATACAGCTTACTACCACTCCCAGGATTGGAGCCATGGCTGTGTCGGATAAAGATATAACAATTTAAGTTTCAGCAGAGTGTGCTGTTTGGATATTGCTGTCTATCTCTTTAGTGTTTTCTGTCTATGCCTCTCTCGGTTGTACAATCTGACCTTGTAATTACAACAGTCTTATAAAGACATTCCTAGGAATTTTTATTATGCAGCACAGTGGGGGTAACAGTGGTTAATACAACATTACTATTCAGAGAATGCAACACTAAAAATGCCATACAATACCAGAGTAAACACAACCAGTCCAGGATTTAGTGCTTTATTGTCAGGCAGTTACAGTTTTATATAAATACAATCTATATGGGACTATTACTGTCATATTGTCTGGTTTATTTAGTACAACCTATGCAAAAAAAAAACAGTTTTTATACTGGCAGGTGACTTTCTACTACTTTTATATGTATTTGGTATGACTACTACAAGCAGAATTGTTACTCACCAGCCTCGTGATGCAGCCTTTGCAGCCTTCTCACATGAGCTTTCTGATTCACAGCCCACTCAGCTGCAGCTGTAAGGGAAACAGAGAAATATTTAGCCATACTTGTCCATCATATACATAGGCTGGACATTATTAAACAGTGACTGGTATGAGTACTTACACACTGCAGGGACATCACCCCTCTGCCTTGATTCTCAGACCCACTGGTCCAAGAGCTCCCTCTCCATCTGTTTCAAGTCGGCATAGTGGTGTCTGACCTGCTCACCAGTCCGAGGGATACAAGTGGGATTGGTGAGGTCACAGGGGAGATGGTCCCATGCTTCTGCTTTATATTGGGATCCTTGGTATTGGCCCTGCAGCAGTCTTTCTTCTTGTTTTTTTACTAGGAGTCCTACCATGATCTTGGACTCCTGTATGCCCCAGCGCTGCACACGGAAGTGTATTCCCTCTCTGACTCCAGCCATTCTGCCTACAGTGGGAAGCTGCAGCCAGTTATGAGCTGTATTCCTGCCTGTGGGGTTTAAATACAGCTGATTTCACACCCTTTGCCATGATTGGATGGTTTTGAATATGCTGAGCTAAGCTAAGCTATGGGCAAACCTGCTTAGCTAAGGTTGACATTGCTTAAAGGGACAGTTTTAGCACTGCTTACCAATGGGCAAATACATTTAGCTGGGCTACTCATTGCTTAGCAGTCATATTTACACAATGCTTACACCTGGTAAGCATATCTGTGCAATGCTTAGCATTGCTTATTTTTCATTTTATAGACTATCTGCTATATGGCATTGATTCATCATTCATTACATATTATATATTTGTTTACTGTCCCTGACATCCCCCAATGTGCTTTCATTACATTTATTCATGTGTGACTATACTGTATAGGGCACTTGTGTTTATATGGGGATTTCACAACTTTATTAAACTGACACCTCACATCTGGACATAATGCAGTACTCCGGTTAACAAATAGATGTTATTTAGTAGGTAATACTACAAAATTGTTTATGTACTGCTTTCACATGTAAAACGGTTACAGTGAGGATCGAACCGGGAATGGCTGCTTGCAACCCATAAGCTCTAAGCCCTACACTATTGCAATACTGGTTATGTTGGATGTCTCTTGCTATTTAACTTCTTGTGCTGTTTAAGCTGGACTAAGTGTAGCTAAGCAATAGGCACACCTGCGCAGCTACACTTAAAGTTTATTGCATTTATAAATGTTTTGTTGTGTTATTTTATCTTTACCCTTCAGAATATCCATGCTAATGCTAAACCTGTAATTTTATCAGCTTTCTGCTTCATGGGACATTTGTCCCTTTTGGCTTTGTCCACATTACTTGCTCTGATGGGTTGGGAGGTGTGTGCTATGTGCTTATGCTCCCTGTGTTATCCTAACAACGTTTGGCTTGGTTATGGTTGATTGGCCCTTTTGCCTTTGACCGTTTTTGTTTTCCTGATGGGTTGGGGGTGTTATGAGCATTCTCGCTCATTTTTAATTGCTGAAAGGCAATTCTGGAGTGCAGGGGCATATGCACTGTGAGAGGTCTCCTCTTAGACACACCCCCTGCACTTGTACACAGCTTCATGTTCATTTAACAACACAGGCAGCACACCTTCATGAATATGCAAGGCACGCTGCCGTGCTGTACGGGAAAGATCCCGGCTGTGCAGGAATAACTTATTCTTGCATGGCTGCTTGCTGAATCCCAGGGTTAGTTCTTTCTATTCTTTAAAAAAGGACATGCATGCACACACACAATAAATTGTTCACCACAGCTTGCATCATTCTAATTATATCTCATTTGCAAGAAATAAGGAACTTGCGTTTACTGCAACCTGAATAATTCCATTGTGGGCTACTAATTTTTCATATTTTGACTACCTAGTATGCCCGTTTTAATGAAGCTTCCTTTACTCCCTGACTAGGACTGAGCCTTTCACTTGTTTTGTTACCCATTCCCCCACTTACAGGTTTAGTAGAATTATTTCTTGTGCTTGGATGTTGACTCTGCTTTTGTAATTAATCACAACCAAAAGTTAAGTACATTTGATAAAACACAGCTAAGACCCACCAACCAATGGTTTGTTCAGTGTTGTTTTGGGAACTTATCCACCTCACTCATGCTGGTTATAGGTAGTGTTAGTGGCAAAACATCTACCATGCTCTCTGTGTGTTCTATCCCTCTCCCCCCAGGTAACGGAATTCATTTTCAAACTGCTGACACTACAGTGCATTATATAAGGGTGCTGCACTCCTAAGTGTACAATTCTTCAGATGAACTATAAAAACAAGGTCCCATTTGCTTGACTTGATGGTAGCTCTGGTACATGTAAAAAATCCCATGGCACCTATTAAAAAGAGTAAGGTGGTTCCCTGATGCCACGGCCAAATATGCCGAAGTGGTATGAATACCACCTCAGGTCTTCACTGAAAAGAGAGTAATTGTCTAGTGGAACTACCCAGTCAATAAATGATAAATCAATCAATAAATCAATCAGTCAATAAATAAATACATACATTTACATGGCAACATCTCATTCCTATACCCAATATCCTTTTTCAACCATCCTTCATATCTTTAACTTTATAATCACAACAAATAGTCCCTCACTCCTGATAACCACCAGTATCAAAGCACCTTACATCTTATTAGAAACGCTCACATATTGCTGCAGCCAGTACAAACCTGTTACAGTAATTAGCCCCATCTTTCTCCTGAAAAAAAAAACAAAGGTAAGGAAATGGAAATTTCTAGAGTCTGTTATAGGTTAACAGCAACCCTATTCTGTGTCTTCTACCACAACAGTACTGTGCACATCACTCCAACAGATCTGTTTTTCCCTCAATGTATCCCTTAATATAGGAGACATATCCCCATATTTTCACTCTGCACTCCATCTTCCTAATATTTGCTAACCCAACCCTAACCATAGCCCTGCCAAAATCCTAATGTGCTTCTTAAATTACAAGTAAAAGCTCTTCCCATAACAGAAACATCACATTAGGTAGTTCAGACACTCATCCCCTACACACACACACACACACACACACACACACACACACACACCCACACACACACACACACACACACACACACACACACACACACACACACACATATGCACACACACACACATATATATATATATATAGATATAGACAAAGGGGGAATTTAATAAAGCCTACACTTTTTTCCATGTAGGCATCTCGCGGCACTGCTAACATGGCCACGGGCATTTTTAGATTTAGTAAGTGCTGCTGAACGGTGCACATGAGCGCACCAACATGGAAACTTCTGTGGCATGCAAATCACCCTATGAGTATGTGAATCTCATGCAAATGAGGCAGATAGAGTGATCCAGCAAGCAGATAGACAGCTCCACCAATCCCGTGTCAGTGTTCATTGTCTACAAGTAAAAATTACTTGTACAGGAATGTAGACAGACAAATGGGACTGTAAAAATGTAGACAGAGAGACATAAATGACATACCACATACAGATATTAGAGAAACTATCCTCTGTGTGTCAGAAAAGTTAAAAGAAATAAGTTAAATTAAATTTTTTTTTTTAAATCTGGGCATTTTTGTATGGCCCGCCGCAGTGCGCAAACATGCTTTATAAAAACTAAAAAATAAATTGGAAAAAACAAAATGTATTTTATGTGACAGAAATGTATTACAGAACTCTGAGTGGAGTATCTGCAGTGGTGCATTGGTGCTGTTGTTAATGTGGTAGAGCTTTGAAGCATGTAGTTTCCAGGCTGTGAACATGGATCCCTGTGCAAATAAGGTGGAGTTACTGAATTGCATAAAGGGATAACTGTGTCCACATATCCCCTCCGTGAAGGCAGATAACTAAGTTGGTGTGTACAGAGAAGGTAGCTGACACCAGAGGATGGTGTGTCCAATAACTTCTAAGCTTATTTCAGCTTAGCTGACCCTGTTTGCGAGACGCATAGCAGTGCTGAACGTCTGCCTTCAGGGGTGTGTGTGCACTAAGTTCTAATATTCGTTTACTAATGGGGCATGTGTTAAACCATGTTTCCATGGTGCACAATTATGCTGAGTGTTGAAATCTGAGGTGTGTGAGTACTAAGTGCTACGCTTTGTTTACCTACTGGGTACATGTTTGCATGGCATGTTGCAGTGCTTAGCAAATCAAAAAGCCAATAACATTAATTAGTGTTGACTCCTGTTTAACTTAAACTAGGGCCATTAAATGATGTTAATGATATACTAGACAAGTGCAATGCATCATAAGTAGCCAATCACAGAGTCAGCACCTACAACAGACCACTATAAAGAATGCATACACCCTACAATCTGATTTCATCCCCATACTCTGCACCAGTAGAGTACAGACTTGGGACTTTTAACTGAAAGAATGTTAGGGGTTGCTGCAGGTCTACTACATCTGTATGTGCTAGATGCTGAAGTCAGTACTGCTGCTGTTGCTGACAATAGGCCTAGACAGAGAAGGAAAAGAGTGTTCAGGCAAAGGGTAACCTTCCTGGGCCTATATGAGCTGGACATTGCAGAGCGCTGCAGGGTGGACAGGGACATACTACAAGAATTCACTGAGCTTTGTTCCCCTCAACTCAGACCCAGAGCCAACAGAGGGGAATCCAACCAAGTGGAAACAAAGGTATTTGTATCCTTTATGATAATAGCTACAGGTACCTTCCAAAGACCAAATGGGGACATGATAGGAGTCTCACAGGCATCAGCATCCAGAGTAATCCACCAGTTCCTGGATGTCAGGCTGCCACATGCCAGTGAGGACATTTCTTTTTCCCTCACCCCTGAGATGAGGCCCAACAATATGCAACACTTTTACCATGTAGCACACTACCCTGAGGTACTGGGCACCATAGATTGCACTCATGTACACATCAAGTCACCACCCAGTGAGGAGGGTAGAATCTACATCAACCACAAGGGGTACCACTCCATCACCTGTGAGATCTTGTGTAATGCCCAGGGCATTATCATGAATGTGTGTGCTGGTAGCCTTGGCAGTTATCACAACTCCCATATCTGGCATGCATCACAGCTGTACCAGATGTTTGGTGGGGGGGGCATACCACACGGCCATTTAATGGGGGATGCTGGCTACATGCTGAAACTGAGGATGATGACACCCATCAGAAATGCACACACACCCATAGAAGAACGTCATAATGAGGCACATGCACAAATTAGGAACATCATAGAGCATGTGTTTGGGCTTCTGAAGTCACAGTTCTGGTGCCTTGACATATCTGGTGTAGCCCTGCAGTACACTCCAGACACATGTGCACAGATATTCACAGTATGTGCCATGCTGCATGATATGATCCTGCAGAAACAGTTGCAGCAGGATTTGCAAAGGGAAGAGATACACAGCTCCCTACCACTGCCTAGGTAACCACAGCCACACTCATAGAAGGATTCAGAGGAGGAACCCCAGGATGATGTCCCGGTAGGCAGACATAGGCGTGCCCAGTATACCCTGGCTTTGGCTAAGAGACAACACATAGCACATTCACTGACAACCTAGAGCCCTAGGGACTGACACCTTACTCCTACTCACATACATATAGTGAAACTGTTGATGCCAGGCAACCCACACAACCTGTACCTATCCATATATTGGCTGTGTACTGTTTGCATCACACTGAGTCAGCCCTGAGCTACAGTTTTGTGAACTGCTGCATTAACAAGGTAAGTCTCTGATCCACACACAACTTGTAAGGATTACAGTAATACAGTATTGTATGTATGGATCTGCTGCATTTATTCTATTTGGACAGCTGTAACATCCACATGAGACTACAGATACCCAGTCCAAAAGTATGCGTCCCCTAATAATCACTAGGCCTCATGGTTGGAGTATTCACTACATCAGTCATGGGAGATGTTAAAACAATGAGGTCACATGATATTTGGACTACTGTCTATCCCAGCAGATCATGTGCTGTTGTTCCTCCACCCCCCAGCACAGCAGAGTTCCCATATAACTGCTTTAACAGTAAGTCAGCAATGGTATATCAGCAGACCAGGCAATCTCAAGGCTGTAACATAGTACTCTAATGCACATTGTATGTCCCACATAAAGCAGAAATAACTACATACATTTTCATGCTGTTGAATGTGTAAGAAATTACTCCTCACTGTCTGGTAGCCTGTGTGGCTCAGTGGATTAGAAAAGTTAGCATGGGTGATGTTACTGATAGTTCTGATGTGGAAGTATTCACATATTTTGCATGTGAGGTATTATTATGTCGGTGTTTTCACATACTGTCATTCTGTGTGTGGTGCAAAATTATGAACCTCAGTCACATATTACGTATAGCAGACAGCTGGGGAATACCGTGGACATTTTGAGATAAGTGCAGAAATGCAGAAACAGGGACAGATGTCAATGTCTGTAACATACCTCTCAACCTCTTAGTGCAAGACATCTTGACAAAGCCCAACAAAATGAGGGGACAAAGGCCCACAAATAGGGGAATATTTTAAATGATCTCATAAACTTAAAAAGTTGCTAGAATATCAGGGTTTGTTTCAACAGGCATTTTTTCTGAAGGATTTGAAGTCAGAATCTCAAATGTATATCATTATTTAGTGAATTCATTCCTCAGTTCATCCAAGTGATTTGCCAGAAAACCACACCTTTTATGAGGAACAGACCAAAATTATGAGCCAAAACTCTAGACATTCTGCAAAACTCTGGACAGTTGAGAGGTATATTCTGTAACACACAAAATCCCAGACTGGAATCACTTTATAAGTACTGACAGTCCCACTGGCCATGCCAAAACAGTTAAAATGAGCGTAATTCTGTTGATCATCATCAGACCTGTTATGTTAGATATGTATATACATGCAGACATATACATATACATATACATCTATCACTATTTCTCTCTCACACATACATAGTATATCTATCACTATGTAGTGTCAAATAGATATATACCAATATTTATAGCTATATATATATATATATATATATATATATATATATATATATATATATATATATATCAATCACAATGATGCCTAGACTCTCCCCATATATCTACATACAACATACACATATCATACACACACACACACACACACACACACACACAAGTGCACACACACACACACACACACACACACACACACACACACACACACACACACACACACACACACTCACACACACACACAGCTACATTTATATATACATCCCTGTTAATTACATAAATATGTGTGTGGATGTCTGTATTGTCCTAATTACCCTAGAAATGGTGTGTAAATATGCACTACCACCCATCCGTACTGTTGCTCAAAGGATACAAACAAAAGGTGCAACTGTACATAATCCACTTACCTACAGACCCATGTGCCTGTTGTATGTTACCACATAAAGGTGGGCAGGTGGTTTAATGTGCAACATTGTCAACACATGTATGGACAATGCTCATTGTTCCTGGCAACAGGTTTGCCTATATAACTGCAAACAGCCACATATAGCCATACTGGTAACTGTACATGCATAGCTAGGATAATAACAGTTATCCCACTGCTAGGATACTAGATGCAGATAGCAGTAGGAAACAATATCAGTCTGCAAGACACAGATGCTGTTCAACACAAGCCTAGTTTGTGTAATGCACAAGTACTGTGCCTGCAATCACATATACAACAGAGTCAATCTGTGGTGTGTGCATATAGGTACTGTAATCTCTACTAAATAACACTAGAGTGGTAGGGGTTTTAATCTCCCTCCAGGCTACTTTGTGTGCATCTGTGTGTGTGTATCCCCCTGAAGAACAAATGCCATGCTCTCATGGGCTATCCGTCTGCAATGGTTATGCACTTTTTGGCCCTGTAGCCTGCTGCTGGCTATCAAACTGCCCTCTTTTACAAGACCTGATGATGTCATCCACCTTAAGATTACCAGCTCACAATGTAGTATCAGACATAAGCCGTGGCAGGTGTGATAAGTACTGTCAGCTTCAGTGTGTAAAACTAGGTAGGTAAGGGTTCTAATGTCAATCCAGGCCACTTAGTGCATGTGTGTGTGTGTGTGTGTGTGTGTGTGTGTGTGTGTGTGTGTGTGTGTGTGTGTGTGTATACCCCTGCAAACCAACTGCCGTGCCCTCATGGGTTATCCAACTGCAATATTCATGCACTTTTTGGCCATGTAACTTGGTGCTGGCTTCCAAACTGCCCTCTTCTACAAGGCCTGATTATGTCATCCACCTTAAGATTACCAGCAGATAGTGGAGTATCAGACATAAGCCATGATGTGTGCAATAAATACTGTGATCTATAGTGTGTAAGACTAGATAGGTAGGGGTACTAATCTCACTGCAGACTGCCTGGTGCACATGTATATCCAAATGACATAAGTATGATCACCTTGGTAACTTATAAATAGGTAGGGTTTTCAGTATTTTATTTGTGGCATGTGATGAGCCCCCCCAAAGGACTGACCACAACAAGGCCTGCTGATGTCATCAAGCATATGTCCTGAACTGATAGTACTAGCACACATGAGGTGTGTTGCGGGCATCACATACTGTGTGTAACATTACATATATAAGTGTTCCCATCTACATACAGCCAACCTACACTATGTGTGTGCCTTGGCATGTCCTGCATGCAGTGATTGGAAGTGGTGCTACCCTTAGTGTAGCCATGTTTTGGTATGATCCTCTTAATGCATTTTACATCATGTTATGGAACCAAAGGGCATTTGAACTTCACTAGCATAATGGCCATACAGCCTCACAATCATAGGCATATTTATACCCATAGTTACAGGATCAGCACATACTGCCCCAGTCCAAGAAGGACACAGGCAGATGCCCTGTGTTGAGATGACGGTCACCCAGCCAATTAGACAGATGGCATGTGCTGAGGTGCAATGAGGTGCTCTGTGTGCCATTGGGCAGGATCTGTTTCAAGGGTGTCTGCTAGACAAAAATGTAGTACTAATGCAACATACAAGGTTAATGTTCTTACAATGAGTTATTCATCTGCTATACCTCCTACAGATAGGCAGCATATAAAATCAAGCAGTGTCACACATTGCCCCATATGCAAGGCACAGATCATCCCTGAGTAATCTATATACTACAAGTGACAATGGCACTCATTGCAGATGACACTCTTTGAACACATACTGAAGATGTGAAGTGTCCTTGTGAGGGGCCATAATGTTGTGTGCAATTGCCAGTACTGCTTGGAAAGGCACATCACCAAATGGCCATTGCACTCAGATATTGGCATGCTGAGGGAAGAGTACTTGGAAGTTATGAGTATGTCTCCTACAGATGACTGTGGCCTCAGCTATGCCATATGATTCCTGCCATACCACTGTAGAGATGTAGTGATCTGAGGCACATTAGGTGTAAATATGTGTGGCCAGGTCTGTGTGCCCAGTTTGTTCACCCCGAGTATGTACATCGCATGTTGCGACTGATGTGCTACTTACCAGGTACATAGGTCTAACTGATGGAAATTATACTACATATATATTTGCATGGAGTTTATGACTATTAATATGTCAACAGGCTTGTGATCGCAATACCCTCTTGCAGGATAGTGACATACCACAGAGACTCTCTGAGTGCTCACAATTTGCAGGCATCAGCCACACTAAGTCAGTAGTAGCATGTATTGTGGTTGAATGGATTCCAAGCACTAGAGGACCCAGGACTGTGCCTGTTGAGCACTGCTGCTTACAGATCAGCTGTTGGAGGCAGATGCCCCTGTGTTGTGTATGCATTCCAGCAATGGGCCACTCAGTGACTGCTGCAACAGTATCATGGAGGCCTAAGTGCGTGCTTTGCAAATGTTGCCTGAGCGGGGGATATAGTCAGATGGCTTGGCTCTGTCTAGGGGGTTGTATGCCTAGATGTACTCACACCAGGTCCATGTTGACTGTCTCAGAGATGTCCCCCATGCATAACAGTCGTGATCCACCTGTCACACATCCAAACTCTGAACAGTCAACTGTGTGTATAACACATATATGTGTACTGATAGCTCCATGATGATTGCCCCTATGGGCATACAGATATGGATACTAAGACAAAGAGGTGTATAGTTATGTTGGTCAATGGATGCACCACCTCTGTGCAAGGGTAGAACAGTTGTCGTTGTCCACTCAGTGGGTGTGCAGCCAGCATTGTCAGTATGATAGCAAGGGTTTCCAAATGTTGTTAGTCATCCTTGTCAGATCACATTTGGGATGCAGCCTGGAATGTTAGCAGGTGCAATAGATGCTGCGTAACTTCCAATTACAGTCCAGTTATGAACTGCTCTGTATATGTGGAAGTTATGGAACAGGTTGTAGGAATGTCATGTGTCACATGTGGTGGGGAGAAGGGAGTGCAGTTGATGCAGACAGTGTTGGTGTACAGGTTAGGTATGAGTACAGACTCATCATATGTGGCATCATGGCATATGATGTCACTGTCAATCTAGGCCTGTCCTTTCAGATCACACATGTAACTACACTGTGCATTGTTGTTCTGCTCTGTGTGGGTGGCTACTTTTGTTACTTACCATGTCTACAGAACATCACGACACAATGTGCTTGCTTTAGATCAGGAGATAGTGCCTCCATGTTAGGAGGTGGCACCATCACCCCAACTGTCACACAGCACTGTCCACCTGTTATTGCACAGCCTGCTAATGGCAGATGTCCACCAGCCAGGTTTGCTGGGCCATGATGAGCCTCTGTCCCTCTTGTCACATACAGCTAAGCTCATGCAGTTTTAATGTTGTTTGGGTGTAGAGCCCTGCATGCATGCCTGTCCCATCTGAAGGTGGAGGTGCAGTCAAGCTATGTCAACCACCCCACAGGAAGCAATAAATGGCTGTCTTGACATATATGTCTGTATTGTCTGCAAGGGGGGTTCCAGTAGGTCTAACAAGACTGATCTGTGGCCAGATCACACTAGGGATGACCTCACATTGGGAGGGCTGTACTGGTCACACATACTGGTAAACACATGATGCACTATGTTGCTCCCCTGTGTGGGATATCATGGCACTCCTGCAGAACATTGAAGGTAAGGACCTGGACCACCTTTGGGCAAGTGATCCGCAGCACAACTAAGCAACAAACTGTGTACATATTACACTTCCCTAAAGTGTTTGTCTGTGCTCCTTACAGACACCTTGCATGACTCTCTTCCTGCAACATACTGAAAGTAACTGCAATACTTACTTGAACAGAGGACATCTTGCATGTAGTGGCAAGTGGTGTCCCAAGATCTCTGAGTCATGCCACCTGAAATGCCATGATAGGAATAAGCATGGATATGAGCACTTACACTGTCATACACATAGTGACATTGGACCAAACACTGTTACTTTTGCACTAGGCCAGATCATGCCTGCCATCTGTAATTGGAGGAGCCCATTGACTGTTACATTATGCAATGGATGTTGGACATATGTCTCACTCCACCAAACATGGCCAGACAAGATGTATGACAATATTAGGCCAGAAGGCCTTGTTGGAAACTGTGTAGGTCATGTGCAAAGTGTTATGTCAGCTGTTGGATAAGCAAGTGTCTGACAGTCATACTCTGGGAAGATAGCATTGGCAGACCTATGCCGCAATGATGCCAGTGTAGTTTCCCATCTTCCATTACTGGTGTACCTTGTCTACCTATTTTCTCACTGCAGTGACAGCCACTGTCAGTGACATCTGTCTGAGTACATTAGCAGGTGATTGCATATTGGGAGCTGTCACAGAATCCCACACAGAACCAACAGTCATCCAGGATGGCCTAAGACACAGTCAGTTGTACTCTGAGCCACTGAAAAAGACTAACTGCCAATGACTGCAGAATACAATCCTGCGGGAAATCATTCACCCCTGAAAATTATTGTAGTGTCCGCACTCCACACACAGTTGAGCAATTACACATGGGGTTATAGACACAGACAATAATGTAGCCTTTGACTCTCACTGGTCAGTAAGATGTGGATGCATTCACTGTTGTACAACCTATACTGACAGGTTTGGGATATAAATCCCAGACTCACTGCTATACTGATTGTGGCAGTCATCACACCTATCATTGTGTGCAATGGCACCCTTGCTGTCACTACACAAGCATAGTGTATACCTATAGCAGCCACACAGGTCCCATGGTACACCAGTACAAAGTGTAGATAACTTGCCCAATGGAGTCCATGTCAAGACCGTACATGTGTAGTCTGTCTCCTAAATGCTTTGGAGGGGATATGCATGGCCCTATACAGGGAGGTGTTGGATCCCACTGTGTACCTCCTGTGTATCCATGACAGGACTAAGACATGTCTCACCTGTTCTACATGCCTACAACATCACTGTGGTATAGATAATACATGCTGGAGAGACAGCATGCATTATCTATACCACAGATAGATAATACATGCTGGAGAGACAGGTATGTAACACAGACAGTACTACCTACATGATACAGCCCCCCCTCATGCATGTGAAGCACACGTCTGCTATGACACAGCATGAGCAGATTACAAAATGGGATGCAGAACACGCCAGTCATAACTGGTGTCGGGCAACTGTCTGTCCTGGACTCAGGACATTTGTAGACAGGCCATCTTTGTCAGGACAGCTTGTAGATGTGTGTGCTCCCAAAACCCTGGTGACACTTATCAAGGGTAGCAGACCTGTTCCCAGATAAGCATGCACAATTAAGATGAATGCTGCCATTGTCCTTGTTAGCCTGTTATACACATATGAACCTATAGACCCATGCACTTATAGTGCTGTTCCTTGCTGAAGACATATTTGTGCTGTGCTGACATGCCATCATCTGCTGCTTTATTGATGCTGTGTATCCACAGGTTATCCCAACAGACTCTTGAAACAGAAACAGAAACGGTCCATGACATGTCTGTCATTGTGTAACTATTCAGCTATTACAACATCATACAACATAAGGTACACAAAAGTATATGGCGTATGTGTGACAAGTGCCAGCATACAGTATCTGTCATTAACCACCACATGTGGCATGACAAAACAACACTGCATTACACAAGTACATGTTAACTAATATAGTTACCCTGTGCATCAGACACAAAGCTTCATTTCCCTGCATCAATGGTGAGGATGACAGGGATGTGGCACAGGTATCATCACCTGCACAGGATGTTGTGTAAGGGTGCATAAGGCCTAGGCTGACCCAAAAGGTTGACAGTATGTGTGTGAGTCATGAAGGGAAGCAGATAAGACAGACCATGGAAAAGTGTTGTGTGTGTCTGTTGGTGACCTGCATTTGGCAGTGGTGTGTGAGTGTGTGCATGAATACAGTCAAGCTCAGTGTTAGCCCTACACATGTGTGTGTTGGACAGCTTTGGACCATACATGGTAAAGTTGACAGTTTATTGTCTCTGGCCCTAAACACAGGAATTGGCTCTGCCAGGATTTGCACTGGCACCTCCATGCTCAAGGTCAGAAGTGGTGCTAGTACCTGACAGTGACTGTTGTTTACTGGGACCGTATCCCCCAAGGGAACATCCAGGACCATGAGCACATAGCCTGCCATGTCATGGTGTGGCAGCACACTTCCCTTTGTAGCACTGGATGTAGGTACTGTTACTACAGGGCCATGATTGTCCATGGCCATGGGGACTCTCAGCAGATGGGGTTGTTGACCCATGTCCACAAGTCCGATGCTCAACTCCAACCACATGTTCCAGCACAATGCATGGTCCATGACAGATACTGTCTCAGCCCACCTTCTGTCCACTGTATCAGTCAACTGATCCAGGATGTCCCCAATGCAGTGGAGGCAGTCACAGATGTCAGACTGTGCTGTAGCCATAACCCTAAGCATATGTGTGGTGTTCCTTTCAGAATGTGCTGTGCCTCCATGATGGCCTGAAACATGCACCGAGTGACCTGTGATGTGACACCTGCAACAGGTGGTAGACAGACAGCAGGCCTCCTACAAGCACCCTTGTTGAGCCACCTGTATGGGACCTCGCCAGCTCTCTGGCTATGGCCACTGTCTACACTCACTGGAGCCACAGTTGTCACACTTTTCTGTTCAATGTTCCCACCCTCTGACTGTCCAATATCTGCGTCCTCTGGAGACTGGGTATGTGTAGGCATACTGACTGTGTGTGGTGACAATGGAAGCAGAAGAGGGATGTCTACCTCTAGGACAGATTCAGCCCCAACACCCCCACCTGTGCCTCACTGTGGCCACCATCATCATCAGAGTTTGAAGAGACACTGGCATCAAGGTGTGTAGGGGAAAGACACCAATCCCCCCTGGTCACCTTTGATAAGTAAAAAAGAAAAAAGTGGTACATGAATACTTGTACTATTGTGTACAAAAATGCACAAATACTCCTAATAACAAAGACCCACAACTGGATTAGCAGTCAAACATTGCTCTTCTCCTCTTTCGTCTGAAAAAGACTTCCTCAGAACAAAATATACACTCAAATCCAGACCCTTATAACAATCACTTCAAGTAAATCAAATAAAACTTGACCAGTAAAATTTACTTTTTAATTAATCAATATGAAACTATACTTGATAAAACAACACATAAAAAAACTAGTACACCTATCTTAACAAATATATTGAAATACATGTTTCACTGCCTAATTTATTTTCCTTTCAACCTTTCATGTTTTGAAAGGCATTTTAGAGAAATTGCCTTGTTTAACCCAGGAGGCATATTTGCTCTTACCTGTCACTGCCAAAGTGTTTCATTTTGTTCAACTACACTCTTGTGATTACCCCCTTTAAGATCCTTAGGTACCTGTTCCAGACTGGAAAATAAAAACATTCTATTCTGTTTACACATGGAAGTATGTTTAAATAGGACATAATTCCAGCCCTTAACTTTAATAGAACGTAAATGTTTCTTAACAAAACAGTGTAATGCATACCAGAAGCAGGACCATGGCCTTGGCCAGTACCTGATGATCCTGTGAAAAGTTGAGGGTGAGGTAATGTCAGTACCAAAGCATGTTACAGCACAACAAGGTAATATGTCCCTATATCTCACATTTAGAGTAGCTACTGTGTTACTTGTTGTATTTTTCACATTCTGGGTGTGACAGTACAACTGAGGTTAAACCCTCCCCCTAAAGAACAAAGACCTAACACCCATGTAAAAGTATGTACAGCCTGACACACTGACTGCTACAGTATTACAATGCTGATAACAGTAAGCCTACCTGCATGCTCCTCTGCTATGGAAACTGTGGCACCCACCTCCACAATGTATAGTGCGATGGATGCCTGGGAGCTGTTGTGTGTGCCTAGGTTCACCAGGAATTCCTCAGTGGCTGAGAGTGGTTGTTCTAATGCAGGACCTCCACCAGTGATAGCATGATCCCTGGCTACATCTGTGCCCTTTGTTATGCAGCATTGACCATGTCTGGTGCTCAGTGTCGGACCTGTACATATGTCCTGCCCTGATGGCCCATGCCATTCACATCACAGGTATGGTCTGCCCACAATGCAGCCTACTGTTCCCTGTTTTGTTTACCCCTGGACAGTAGGATGTGATGATGTTGTCTTAGTCCTTTGAGTATCATTTCATTTTCTGCATCATAGAAGGGTGCATGGCATCTAGTGTACATGATTCCTGAGAAACAACAAAAGGGCAACACATTACATGATCACATACATGGAAGTACACTATATAAAGATACGGCAAGGACAAACTGGCTGTCCCACTGCTTGCTCACACATCATACTCCACAATATGCAAACATACTAAGTGTGTGGATACAATTGAGATAGTGGCAATAGTTAGGTATTCTCATGTGATGTGAGGCATGACAGCTACTGCTGTATGATCATACACCCAACACTTGAGTCTACTGTGGTGTGTCTCCTACAGGCAACCCCCTGATAATATGTCATAAGAACAATGCCACACAAATAGAAGTGTGCTATTACAACTGCTATAAAGGGACACTCCAACGAGATGAGTGTGCCACAATGACAGATGACAATGTACCCTTGATGTATTGTATATCCTGTGTAGGTGTAAGACAGCAGGAGATCAATGACATGTCATTATCACAGGTCTAAGACAGGCTTAATGCTGTAATCCCTATTCCCCATATGTCTATTCACCCATCTGCATCCTATTATACACAAAATGAGTTACATATCTGATGGAGTGCAGTACTCCTCTGTTGATATGTAGTGATAGTAAAGTTTTCACAAATATGTGCTCTGTGTGAGGAGATACTCAAACAGAATGGTTCCTCATAACCAGATGCTTGCTTTTTTAACATGCTTCTCATCAGCAGGTGATTACTGCTAAACCAATCTGTGGGTCTGAAATGCTAATTGCAGCCAACACAGCTGGTCTGCACTATCATCAGCCAATGACATGCAACTACTGTACAATATATAAGGCCTTCATGTAGATTAGGACCCCTTTCTGATATGTTGTGCTGGACATTACTGGGATGAAGAGAATACATCATTGCAGAGGGTAGATCTGTAGCAGAAACCTTTACATAGAGATGTGTGTGCTACATACTGCAGCTGCTGTTGCAGGTAATAGACATAGGCAGAGAGTGTGAACACTTTGGAGGACAACAAGTTGGAAGAGTAACTGTGGGAGCTGTGTCAGCCTTGTTGTAGAGGCAAAGCCAGAGTGAGGCTACCCTTTCTACTCCAGTTAAGGAATATTTTTAAGGTAAGCATGTTGGCTAACGGTATCACTAACAGAGTATTTGGCAGCATGTTTGGTGTGCCCCTAAGTAAGATGGGTTATAAATGTAAGAATATGTGCACAATTTGGGTAACTGCCAGGCCATGTGTTACAGTCTGGTAATAATTTGCAGCATGTATGAGGGCAGGCATTGTTACTAGTAGGAACTTCCAATTTGTATGTTAGCTGAGGAGCTGTGATAATCTGCATATTTAATTTGGAAGGATTGTGTGGTACACTGTGATATTAGTGGCCCTCATTTGCAGTCCTGCATTGACATTCAATGTGAATGCATATTAATGCATGATGTGCCACTTTATGCACATATAGGTTTGTTGTAGGGATATGTGACATATGTTCCTACCTGCAGGCCTGTGACTTCTATCAGTGAAAAGCAGACATGTCATTTGAAATGTATTGTGTAAATAAAGAGTGCATGACTCAGTCATTAATTGCTGCCTACACAATAAAGTACATTCACTTCTACACACCACTGGATTTTAACCCAGGACTGTGTGCAGTTAAATGCACTGTTTGCAAGGCGATTAACAGACTGAGGTACTAACTCACTGCTGTAGGAGATTTATTTGCAAGATATGTGTGCACACATCCAGGTTGTGACATACAGTTTCTACATCCATCAGTATGTGCATGGTTTTATATGGATGTATGTGTGCACCAGAGTCCCAGTTGAGCATGTATTTTGCCATTAATGCCTTAGCAGGTGTCTTTCAACATGTTGCTGTTGAAGGGCACATTTACCTGATATCACAGACCTCACTTCCATCTGTTATTATGTCTTTGGCCTTCTAGTGGTGTACTATTGCACTATAGTTCAAGGTACACTTCCATCTTTTCCATTACTATTTAATCAAGTTTTCACGGTGCAGTGAGCAGGTTGGCTGAAACACTCTTAATGACTGTAACTGACAATTACTATGTTTTGTTTAAAAAACCTGTTTTAATTAAGAGTTGTGTGGCGTGGTAGGTTAATACAGTGGTCTGCAGGTGTGATGGTCTTGGGCTCGATATATGAGACAGGTGTTTATTTTGTAAATGTGTATTACAAGTTTAAAAACACATATAATCAATATAGCTCTATTTATCTGAGGTTAGTGAAGCTGCCTGACATGCAGCAACTCACTAAAAAAAATATAAAGAAAAGAAAAATGGGGAGAGAGGAAATTGGTGAAATGGATGCATGCAGGAGGAAAAACATAGTGAAAGGAAGGTAGGGATGTGCAGGAAGGGTGTATGAAAGAACCATAGCTATCCATTTGTTGTACAGCAACAACTGTGCACTTTGACAGAATTTGTACGTGATTTTGAACTCTCAACTCCAGAGAGGGAGGTGAGGGCAACATAAATGAGTTGTCAAGCCAACTGAATGAAATTACATGTCCAGTGGACATGTGTGTGAAATGGAGAGCTATGTATGGGATTATATATTTTTTTAGGACAGGTGCCCCCTTTTTTTTTTTAGGTGGGAATTGAATGCTGGGAAAGGGACATAGATACATGTGGGGGAGGTAAGTTGGGTAGATTTGTGACTCATGACAGGGCAAAAACCTTGGATATGGAGGGTGTTGTGGAATACAGACAGCAGCAGCGTGACTCGCATCCCCACCCAAGAAACTGTCGGCAGTACTCCTTCACTGCCTCAGGAGTTGCTGTGCTGGAGGCTGGGCACTGGGGTGAGGCTGCCCCACCAGGCCGGCCAGCCATGCCTTCAATCTGGCACAGGTGGCAGTCAAACCCATGGTAGATTATCCAGCGCAACAAGACTGACAGCTCATCCTGGGTGACAACTCCCCTTCCACCATTGCTCCCAGAGGGGAGCCGGGCCCGGTCACATGGGCGGTACTACCTGATGCCACAAGTAGTTCAGGGGCAGCAGAGGGGTCACCACCAGTCTGGGTCCCAGATGTGCTGGGATCTAGTGCCATGGCTGTTTGAGGCAAAGTAGACAGATAAGTCGGAACCGGCCTACCTTGACATGCTGTGGTAAATGAGGTATAGCAAGAAGTTACAGTTAGTAATTACCAAACCATTGTTAGTATTAGCAGAATGGACCATCATTTTAATTAAGCCAAGTACATATTAATGTATATTATGTGTAGCACAACAGTAAATAACATAACAGTCAGTATGTTAACAGCATGCCAGTAAGACGTAAACCATAAGACCAACAAAATAGCTAGTTTAACAAAATATGTTAATATTGAATCATAATAACATATAACAATAATACATCACAGTTTTCAAAAATATAGTTAGTTTAACAAAATATGTTAATATTAAATCATAATAAAAAATAACAATAATAAATAAATGAAGATAAGGGGTGGGGAGAGAGAGAGAGAGAAACAATCCATTACTGACAATGTAGACTATCCCTGAAAACACTGATAATAAATACTCTACAGGTGTATAGTGTCAGTTTTGAGTACAGTGACTACAATTCTCCTATAGCTGATGTAGCACATACATATCTCTCAAGCTGTTAGCATGGGTCAGTATGGGCCAAGCAATAACAAATGCAGGTACACAACTACACAAAACACTTTCACATAACGTGGACTTCTATAACTACCAAGGTGTTCTCTAAGTGGATTTGGTAATATATTATATTTCAGGTAATAATTTTTCTGGCAATCCTGTGACAGACAGATTCGGCAGTTTTAATTACATTATGTAAAATTGTGATACTTGAGAGGCATGTTTGTGTATAGTATATAAACTAGACATCTATCATGCTTCAGTTGGCAGGTATGGGATTAAAACCCAGCAGCTGTGACTGCAGGGGACATCTACAAAAAATGTACCATTGACTGTGGCAGCTTAGTACAGACATGCAAGGAATACATCCATTCTGGGAATATGTAGACAGATGTATATAGGAATAAACAATGCTGCGTAACACTTTATTGGTATTGCTGATAAATGTCTGTGAAGTCCACACACATCTGCCCATAGAATGTGCTACCTCACCAATATACCTTTATTACCTGAACTAGGAGGAACATGGAGCATTATGTGACCAATATTGGCCTGGAGACAGCCTTGGACCATATTATGAGTTAATGCAATTTGCAGGCCATTAGGTTTAGCAATCTACAGCTATGACAGTATTACACTTAACTGCAGCAGCCATACCACAGACAAGCAATGCATGCAGCTCTAGTGAAATGGTTATGCCAACACAGTCCTGCTGTATACCATTTTGCATAGAGTTACTGGTATTCGTTATTGTTTATTGCAATACAGGTGTATTCATTTATTGACCTACAGTTCTAATTGCCCATTTATTGCACTAAAGATCTACTTGCCCATTTATTACACTACAGTTCTTATTGTGTATAATTTATTGCAGTAAATGCATTACTTTTTCTTGCTTATTACACTACAGTTAGCATAATAAATCCATACATACCACACTTACGACAAAACCTGGCCAGGTACCTGGCATGTGACTCGATATTGCGAGTCCTCTCAGCTGCAGCTGTTGGGAGAGAAGCCCACCATTATGCATACCAGTTTGCTGACATTCAACTTGTGTATTGGTAAAACAGTGGAAAACATACTTACATATTTGTGGGGCATTCCAAGCTGTGGCTTCTTGGACCCAGGTGTCCAAGGTTCACATCTTTCTCTTCTTCAGGTTGTCATAATGGTGATGGCACTGCTCACCTGTTCAGGTATACCAGTAACACTGGTGAGTTCCTTGGCCAACCGGACCCAGGCCTCTGCCTTACACTCTGAGCCCTTGAAACCACCTTGTAGCAGCCTGGGTTCATGATTTTGTACCAGAAGTCCAATAAAGACCCTGGACCCCTGAGCACTCCCATCTCTGTGTCCAAAAGCGCACACCTTCACCAGCACCACCTGCCATATTACCAGTTGAACAAACTCCAAACACTGTTGCAAAATTCCTGCCAACTGCACCTAATATAGACTGTTTTCCCACCCTTACATGTCACTGAGCAACATTCAAAAATGTGCCGCATTACTTAGCATCATACAAACCAGCTAAGCAGCACAAAAACTCACATGACCTACGTTTTAGCTAAGGTTAGCACTGCACAAACAGTAGTAGCCATTAGCATGTTTAAGCAGTGTTCAGCAGAGAGCAGCAGTGCGATATTTCACAAATTTGTTTTTAAAATTAAACATAGGAAAACAATTAAATTACAGACATCTTATCACTGCTATGGACACAATCCTAGGACCTACTAAGCATTAGGCTGTATCTCTACCCATTTAGCTACTTGGATATTATGAAAAGTAGTATACCTCCAAAATACACTGCTGTGCTCCTGTTAGCATTGCTAAGCACAGTGGTGCACTGCACAAATGTACTTAAATAGACCCAGACATAAATAATTGCATTTAGTTTCTATTTTTAGATGTCTAGCAACTGTCAGCTATGTATGTATGAGCACCACCCGGCTCTGAGACACTCTGTGCCACGTCGCACAAACAGCAATTTAAAAAAAAAAGAAAAAAAAAACATTTAAAATAAGAAAAATACATAATTATGATAATTAATGACATCTGGTTTCTATTTTTAGATGTATGGCAGGTGTCAGTTGTCTATATATGAGCACATCTTGACATTGCTATGCTCCATGCTGTGCAAATATATAAAAAATGGGAAAAAAATATTACACATTTGAACCAATTCACAACATTTCAAGAGTAGTGGGGAGCATTACAGGGAGCCTCACCCTGTACACATCCACAGCCATGGGTAGCCTCTGCACTTCTCCCTGCATGGATTCAATATCCCTGTTCCTATGCTCTCCCTTGGCAGTGCACCATCATTAATATGCATGGCGTACTGCCAAGGGGGGGCCATGAATATGTACACAGATACATTTGTGTAGACTCTTCACAGTGTCTACATGGATTTTATTAAATCCTGTGGATAGATATGGGTGTAAGTCATTTAATCTAAAACTCAACGTATTGAATCACATCTTATCTAAACTCATTTCGTCTAAATCAGGAAATTTCAATAAATAAATAACAACAAATGTATTTGTACATTGTAAAATGATTTATTGATCATCACTGGTATGAGTTTTAAAGATTTCTAAGTGATATTCCAGTTCACTTTAGTACACTATTCTGTATTTTGCAAGCTGGTGGTGAATGACCAGTGTTTATTCCCTTTCTTTTACTGTAGTGCAACCATGGAGTTGTTATATATAAGTTTGTGGTTGTGGCTACATTTGGGAGATGCAAAGGGACTTTCAGCCAGTAAAAAATAAATGTTTCTATCTTTATTATGGGGTTTTGCTGGTTTAGATAAAATGTGCTTAGAGTTTCTATAAGCTAAATTTAGATAAGTTGAGTTTTACATAAAATGACATACACCCACATATATATATATATATATATATATATATTTACACACACACACACACACACACACACACACACACACACACACACACACACACACACACACACACGTGTGTGTATGTGTGTATTTATGTGGTTTTCCTATAAAGAAATGAATGTCTTTAATGTCATAATGAAAAACAGCATTAAGAAGTTTGAATACACAGACTACTGAATGTCCTTCATAAAACACTTTGCTATAATAACCCGATAGCTACATTATAACAATTGGCTTGCTACAGTTAGCAGTCTCTTTGAAAAGCCCCCCAAAAACAGAAAATGGCCATTTCTTCCACTGGTACACCAGCCAGATGGCCAGATGCTCAACATGCTCTCCCCTCCCCCAAGCCATTCAGGTTCCATTTCTGTGCCCTGTCCGACCTTCCTTCTACACATTTTATTTAAAAAAATAATATTTTTTTCTTTTAAACTACAGCACTTTTGTGCTCATGCTTTAGTTAAACAAATCTTCTTTAAACTGTAGCAAATTGTTATTACATTTTATACTGTGTTACAGCACTCAGGTTTTACTTAAAAAATAAAAAAAAAAAAAAGAAAAGAGAGAAATCTTTTTTTTTTACTTGTAAAGTATATAAAACTGCTTGCAACAATGTAGCAAGCAGTTGCTACAGTTCAGACCACACACAGAGCTGGTTTAACCTAAACTGGTACTACATTAAAGAGACATATGGATCTGCTGATCACACCCCTCCATCACTTTGAGCCCAAGACAGTTGTCCCTCTCACACTGTTCTAGTTATGCTACTGACCCTAAATATCAAAGTTACAGAAGATCCCGAAAGGAAAAGTATTTCTTCTCTCAGTCTTCACATTAAAACTCCACATAATACTACCCTCAAATTTGTATGAATAGTAGCAGTGTGACAGGGCTCTGCCTCCCGCACCACCTTAGTGATGGCTGATAACCATAAATTTAATGCTGTCCATTCACCCAACCCTAACCCTACACTTTAATTTAATAAAGACCTTCTCCTAACACTGTCACTACACAAGACACACTCTTACACACAAACACACACTAGCAACTCTAATCCATCCCCTAACCTAATCCTTACTTTAACCCTAAAATATAGAGACTTGCACAACCTATCCCCTCTCCTATCCCCAACCCTAACCCTGAATCTAACACACTTGCACAAATGCTTTAACTCCCTCCAACCCCTCTCACCTTTCTTGATGAAACATTCAGACATTTTGACTGTTCAGCTATCCTTACAGTTGATATTAAGCATCACCCTTTGTACTGTTCAACCAAACAGATATTTGACAACTTGATGGGAACCCATATATACATATATATAAACACACACACACACACACACACACACACACACACACACACACACACACACACACACACACACACACACACTCATATATGCACATGTTTTCTTTAGTGGCAGCAAAAATACACACTTTGTTTTTTTTCCATTTTCACTACAATTCACATATACTTTGGGGGAAACAAAGTATAAACCCTTTACTATATACCCTCACTATGCTAAACACCCTTGTGTCACTGTTGACAGCAAAGATAAACTCTTTTACTTGCTTCCTTTTGCTGCTTACCAGTTAGGCTATGGTGGCAACAAGGGTGTAGGATTTATGATGTGTTCACATCTTCCCTACACTAAACACAATTTTGGCTTCTTTGGCACCAAAGTTAAAACACTTTCTTTTTCCTTTTCATTGCTAACTCATCTTCCTGTTGTTGTTTAATTCCATTTCTTTCAATTTATCCTTTTTCGCAACTGTATTTCTTTCTATGGACACCTTAAAATGTTTTCTCTTCCATCTATTTTTAATGATACTGAATTTTTGCCTGGTTGTCTCAGATCAACTTTCTTTAATGCACTCCCAGGACCGCTTCCCTCTCAGCAATGCAGAATGCTTTGTTCCATGGGTCGAACATCCTACTAAGACAAAAAAAAAACAAAAATAGGCAAATATTCCTTGTTGCAGGTAATCTTATCTAACTTGCACCATCTCTGCACTACTACTACCTCATTAACCCCAAATAATATTACTAACCATGGCCCCATCATTGCAGACTTGTCTTTTAAAACAAAGCCAGTCCCCTACCAAAATAACATCTACAGCAAATCCTTTCCTGGAAGCATAAAAAGTAAACCTATTCCTTCACCTTGGCTCCATTGACTGGACACCATTTTATAAGCTCAGCATAAACCCTTTCTCTTCAAATTCAGGTGTTCAAGAGAAGAAACACAATCATGGCTTACACCAAAATTAAAAAAAAAAAACTGAAATTAAGATACTGCATGGAAATAAACTGATAGACAATGACATTCACCAGACCTTTAGGTATAAGAAGAACTGCTGGATTACAACTAACTCAGCTAAATTAACATTTTTAGGAATAAGCAAATTGCATTAGCAGCTACTCCACGATCCTTTTGGAAAGTTATCAAACAATTGATAAGGCATATAACAGCAAGTCCCATCATGGTTCATTTGTTTCTAGCATTCCCCTCATTATTTATTAAAAAAAATATTCTAACAGTGCAAGTGCCATGCAGATTAAAACTAGTCAGCATCCAATACTTTCAGATAACAGCCCCAATACTCTGAACAATTTTTTACTCGAACATATGGATAACTTACTAAAAATGAACAAAAAACAAAAAAAAACTTCAGCTAGATTTCCAGAAAATGGTAACACCCTT
Source organism: Protopterus annectens (assembly GCF_019279795.1). Taxonomy (NCBI): domain Eukaryota; kingdom Metazoa; phylum Chordata; order Ceratodontiformes; family Protopteridae; genus Protopterus; species Protopterus annectens. The sequence goes on from NC_056729.1 coordinate 205,056,716, forward strand.
ATTTCTAAACCTCTGTCTTACCTATTAAATCATTTTTTAAGAAATAATGCTTTCATATTTTATACACATTTTCATCATCCTTTGGCTGAAGCACCTTCACCTTACTTTCTGCCAGCTTTATTTTTACAGACCATATTATGTTGCCATTTAGGAAAATGGTATGGGAAGATGATGCATTCCAAAGTGATTTGCTCCAACAGGATGGTGTATTCTTATACAAGGTAACTAATTTGTATAAAACACTGGAATAATTTATGTACAATTTTCAGTATACTAGATATTTACAAACTCAATACATAGAAAAACACAAAAGTAATGAATTTTAGTATTTTACTGATAAACCGTAGAGGGAAATTAATTTTCCACAAACTGCACATAGCTATAAAGGTTGTGGGTGTGTGTATATGTGTGTAAGTGTGTTTGTATATTTATGTAATAGTTGTGTGTGTGTTTATGTAATGTTCGTGGTTGTGTGGATATGTGCATTTATGTAATGTTTGTGTGTTTGTGTGTGTGTCTCTGTGTGTGTGTATGTGTGTATGTGTTTGTATATTTATGTAATATTTATATGTGTGTGTGTGTGTGTGTGTGTGTGTGTGTGTGTGTGTGTGTGTTTGTGTGTGTGCATCACTTAATATGTTTGTGCATTTATTTATTCATTAATATCTCAGCCAGCTTGCCACACTTGTGCAAGAGATCACCATCAGATTTCATGCATGCATATAATGCCAGTACAGAGGCAGTGAGGAACAGTTAAGTATGTCTTCTTTCTTTAGAAAAAACTGTTTTACCAACTTTTATGCTGCATCCTGGAGGAATTGTAAAGCTTTATCTGTGAAAATCAGCTTGAATTCTTTTCTGTGCTGGCATAAAAGCTTTACTAAGAAGACACTAAAAGGTTTTAGATGGGGAGGTGCCAGATGTCAGGGCTACAAACTGAGATCTTTTTAGTGCGACCATAATGGAAAGCAGCTTACTGATTACTACCATGGAATTTAACCTGCAGGTCAACAATCCATCCTTTAGTGCTGTTGGCCTTTTGTGTAATAACAGCTCTCCTCCTCTTTTACAAGACTTAGTGGTTATATTTAATGACAGCAACTAGGACTTTCAGAACAGAGGAAAGACAGGAAAGCAAATGGAAAGAAAATGGAAAATTAATACATTGAAACGATAATAAGATAAAAATAAAACAGAAAGGAACTATTTAGCCTTCACAAAGCTTTGTCTGTTAAAAAAAGCATTGCAGTATTCAGCTGAAATAAGTGTTTAATGCACAAAAAGAGTCATTATTAAGATGAAATAAGAAAGTTAAATGATTTAGAATAAAACTATCTAAAAGGGTAGATAAAGAATAGATTTCCAGTCCTTGTTCTGGCAAGTATTTAGTAACATTCATATATATTTTTTGTTTTGCATTGCACAACTTGATTTGCTTCCATGAAGACATGTCTTATTAAAAAAGAAAATGGATATATCTATGTACACTGCATTATAGATTACTTTGATAAAAAGAGTGGTACAACTGATGCATTACTTATTTAAACATTTTGTTTAAGAAAAACATGAGAAGGCAATGTGATACAATAAAATAATTTCTTGCCCTTAACTCAGTTGGTACAGCATGCCTTAAGATGCTTTTATTAAAACAGATATTAACTTAAATATAACTAATTATACATTAAATTTTAATGTTAAGAACAGGAAACAATACACATTGCAAAAACATAGCGTGTTTTACAAAATAAATTTGACAATCATTCATAGTTAGATAATCATGGATATTAATATAGTTATGTACATAGCTGTCAAGGAAAACAGTATAAGCATATCAAATTTTAACCGATATGTGTCTCCAGAGTTTTTCAGTTCAGCTTCCTATTTTTCTCAGCATTACATCTTATCTTTGTCTCACAAGCAGATCTTTTAGATTTTCAATGTGAAACAATCCAATTTAATTCAGTTTTAGTTAACATTTTTAGGGTTACATCTGCAAGCATTTTCCATGAGATCACTAACGTCTTAAGGAAAATGACCAGGGGAAAGCATGTAACAGATAAAATAGTCCACCACTTTTAATATGAATGGGATAAACTGATATCCAAGATGACCCAACATTCTACGATATTTCCCAAAATATCTTATACCCATGCATATTTTTACAAATATTTCTAAGAAATCATTGAACCAAACTTATTATTTAAAGGGCTTGTCTATATTTCTCCTTCCCATTTTCTAAAACAATGAGTGAGAAGGTCAATGAAAAACCAAGCAGTAAAAACAAAATGAAAACTCCAGCAAAGCTAGAACTTTCACTGAGTGACCTCCCAAACCTCTTGTATCAGAGGCACATGGGATATATGCAAATGAGCCTTAAGAAAATCAAGAATTTCAGCTAATTGGTGATTCTGAATACCCATGACTTGTTTCATCGTTTTAATGGAAAGTTTCAGGCCAATAAACCAAACCCCACTAGCTGTGGATATGCATATTTCAGCCTTGTTATGACCTCGTCAGCACAGAACAAACAAAGTGTTTGACTAAGCATTAGAAACACAGGGCTGTTATACCCAGCTGATGTCCATTATCATTAGGGTCACTGCAAAAATATCCCAAACAACAAACTAAAACAATGAGTGAGAAGGTCACTGAAAAACCAACCAGTAAAAACAAATGGAAAACTCCAGCAAAGCTAGAACTTTCACTGAGTGACCTACCAAACATCTTGAATCAGAGGCAGATGGGATATATGCAAATGAGCCTTATGAACATCAGGTGTTTCAGCTAACTGGCAATTCTGAATGTCCATGACTTGTTTTGTCATTTTAATGGACAGTTTCAGGCCAATAAAGCCAAACCCCACTAGCTGTGGATATGCATATTTCAGCCTCGTTATGACTTTGTTAGCACAGCACAAGCAGAGTGTTTGACTAAGCATTACAAACACAGGGCTGTTATACCCAGCTGATGTCCATTATCATTAGGGCCACTGCAAAAATATCCCAAACAACAATCTAAAACAATGAGTGAGAAGGTCACTGAAAATCAATCAGTAAAAACAAAATAAAAACTCCAGCAAAGCTAGAACTTTCACTGAGTGACCTCCCAAACCTCTTGTATCAGAGGCACATGAGATATATTGTTTTTTTCAGTGACCTTCTCACTCATTGTTTTAGCTTGTTGTTTGGAATATTTTTGCAGTAACCCTAATGATAATGGACATCAGCCTGGTATAACAGCCCTGTGTTTCTAATGCTTAGTCAAACACTTTGCTTATGCTGTGCTGATGAAGTCATAACAAGGCTAAAATATGCATATCCACAGCTAGTGGGGGTTGGCTTTATTTGCCTGAAACTGTCCATTAAAATGATGAAACAAGTCATTGGCATTCATAATTGCCAATTAGCTGAAACACCTGATGTTCATAGGCTCATTTGCATATATCCCACGTGCCTCTGATACAAGAGGTTTGGGAGGTCACTCAGTGAAAGTCCTTCCCATTGCCTTATGAAATGTGTGTGTGTGTGTGTGTGTGTGTGTGTGTGTGTGTAGATATATATATATATATATATATATATATATATATATATATATATATATATATATATATGTGTGTGTGTGTGTGTGTGTGTGTGTGTGTGTGTGGGTGTGTGTATGTGTCCGTGTGCATGTGTGTTAATTTATGCTATCTTATATAATCATTTTGTTTTATTTTTGGTACTTAAAATTTTTTTAACAAAAGTTAAATGTGGCTTTTCAGAAATCTTGCTTGCACTTATTCTGCCTAAGCCTTTTCAATACAAATTATTGCGTAGCCCTAAAGTAAAAATTAATTGTGTATCTTAGACTATATATTTTTTTGTTTTTTATATGTATTCTCCACAGTTAAACTCAATGGTTTGAACAGGTTATGGTAACTAGCATTTCAGACACATAGCTTCTAACTACATGTGATTTATAGGTGCTCAATCTCATGTGTGCTTTTCTCAGTGAATAAACTTAGTCAGGACCAGGCAACCTCTTTGAGCTTGAAAAAGGTCTAAAAAAATACACATCATTAGTTGTGGAAAACAAATATTTTAAACATAACAACAATATAGTACCTAAAGGGTTAAGATTTTTTAAGGCTCCGAATGGAGTACACAAGGATAAACCTTTCTTTCAAGAACTTGTTACATTTTTAACAAAGCAGGTTTGGAGTTTCTGAGGCTCTTGATTCAGCATAATTGCAAGAGCACAGAGACATTAAAAAGTGAATTAGAGGCACTTGATAATAATTTTAAAGATATTTCTGTTGACCACGATCATCAGTCTGATAATTATATTCAAGTGCTAAACTCTGTTGAAAAATATGAGCAGTTCATAATACAACGAAAAATGAGGAAAATAGAATGTGACCTTAAAGAATATAATCAGGGTATTGCTTATTTTTAGACCCTGATAAAAAACAGTTATGTTCTAACATGAACTCTTTCAAGCAGTCATACAGTTCTGTAATGAAAACCAAGACTGGCCCTTTAATTCAAGGTAACAAGCAGGTTTCCAGCATCTTTACGTCACCACCAAGGAAGTTCTAGCATGCAGGACAACAATGGAGCAGTTGGTGGAACTATTAATACCGCAAATAAAACATTTGCGAATGGCAGTTCTAATCCAAAAAAACTTGAAGGGAACTACAAACAAAAAGTCGCTGAAACAAACACGAGGAAGGAGTCAGTTTCAGAAGTAAACAGCTTTAGTGTTCCTGCTGTTTCAGTGGGTCTATATTAGAACATCGAAGTTTCAAAACTTCAAATGTTGTAATATAGACCCCTATTCAGCGAAAGCTGAAAACATCGAACATACAGAACATAGGAAAAGATTTGCTGTTCCAAAACACATACACACAACACAAGCACACCAAACAAACAGCAATCCATACACATACACCTAAAATCTTACACCTAACCCAACACTAAACTATACAAACACCACTAACTATCCACTTACCTTAACCCAAACCCTAACTCTAAGGTCTGTCACTATCGCACACTCACCTCACCTGTGCCCTAACCCTAACTCACCTACCCCACCCTAACCCTCATGTCCACAAAATCGCGCACTTACCTGACCCGCGCCCTAACCCTAACTCAGCTAACCCACCCTAACCCTCACGTCCACACAATCACACATATACCTAACCTGCACCCTAATCCTAACTAACCTAACCCACACTCAATCGCACACTTACCTGAACCCGACCCATAACTTTGCACCACAGTGCTGAAAATACTGAATCAACAGAAACGGACAACTGAATTATTTCCCTAGGAAAAAATTTGGTTTTCTGTTGCTTCAATATTTTCAGCTTTCACTGAATAGGGGTCAATATTAGAAAATTCAAAGTTTTGAAACTTTGATGTTCTAATATAGACCCTCCCTGGGATTCATGAAGCTTGCACCAGGCACAGGAGTAGCGTAGGTGGTATAATGCCAAATATGGCCGCCGAGTGATTCAGGTACGATCCAATTCCATGTGCACTACCAGCATACGCCAGATCTGCGCAGCTCTGGGCTCATGTATGCTAATCACCCCATGCGCAGTACTGCAGCATGCAAATGAAGGTACATAGTGATTCATGAAGTGGTTCAGGCGTAGGGTAAGCATACAGAAATGTAAACCAAAATAAACGGTTTACATTTTCCCAAACAGAACATCGGAGCCATGAAAGCGGACCAAACTTACATATTACAAAGTTAACATATGCCAATGGCTAAATATACAGCCAATGGCATAAAAAAATATGCACAACACATAAAAAATAACATTTAATGTCATGGCCACAGTAACGCAAAGTACAACCGCAGGGCATGTGTGCGCAAAAGGGAACACAAGGAAAATATATACAGATGTCAAAAATTGCAATGTAACACAAATCATGATTTCACACAATAGTCAATGGTATGCATGCTACACCATAACCAAGCTGCAAGGGTTGCTAAGGGTCTGTGACAGTGTTCGGCGCAGTAACTATGAATTAGTAGTCAATGCCATGCAAATGAGGCAAGTAATACTGAATCACAAACGTCCCGCTGGCCTAAGGATGTACCATACTGTGCAGTGCTACAACACTGAGGAGTGGTCTGGAGGTATACATGACATCAGCAGTGGGGGTGTGCCACTGTAGCTGTAAGCACATTGGAGCAATGCAAATCCAGGTTGCCCACTGCTAAGCAAAGCCGCAGGATAGGGGTGTGGATGTAGGTATTGCTTTGCTTAGCTGAGAGCACACATGGTGCCCGAAAGCACATGTGTACATGGATGACAACATGCCCAAAACCTGGTAAGCGGATGCACGAGCCGCGCACCACAGCTCAAACAGGAAGTTTACAGGAAGACAATAAGGAAATGCCGCAGTAGGCTAATTAGAGTACAACTGATTAATTAACACCTATTAACTCACAGTGGGCCATTGAAGGCAGCTAACAAGGCTGCTAGTAGCAACCTGCAGAACAGGATAGGGGAGGTGTCGGACTGCAAAGAAAAAAGAACTGTCACCACAGATCAAAGCAAACCTGCAGTAGATCGACTATAGAGCACATTTCGCAACACAATCCTGGTTTGGGAAAGTACAAAACAAGAAAGCAGGCTGCTGGATGCATGCCCGACAATGGGAGGGGAATCATTAAGAAAAGTGAAGGCAAGGGCGAGAGGTGATCCACGGCAGCTAAATGTAATTCAACACCAAAGGCACCACAAAAGCAGTACCTGTGGTAAAACACATAAGATACCCTGCAGCTCTGATTGTACATACACACCCTATGACATCATCAGTGTTAAAAGCACAATAGTATAAAGTGTTAAGGCACCTCACACACACTCTTGTATTCCCAAACACTGCACCATCGGTGTAAACAGACGGGGAACTTTTACAATGTACTTGTTGGGAGCTGCCATAGCTGTGATTCATCACCATGTGTTGGAGACTGAAGGTGGTGTGGAGGTTGATGCTGACAACCACCTCAGGCCCCGGAGGAGGAGAAGAGTGTTCAGACCAAGGGTAACCTAGCAAGGGCTACATGATCTGGAGATAGTAGAGCATTACAGGGTGGAGAGGGACATCATACAGCAAATTGTTGAGCTGTGCCGGCCACGCCTCAGATCCAGGAACAACAGAGGGGAACCCATCCCAGTGGACACGAAGGTATGTGTAAGCTTGAGAATACTAGCCACAGGTACCTTTCAAAGGCCAACTGGAGATATCATGGGGATCTCACAGGCATCAGCATCCAGGGTACTCCACCAGTTCCTGGATGCCATGTTACCACATGCCAATGAGCATATATACTTCTCCCGAACTCAGGAGGAGTTGGCCAGCAATATGCGTCTCTTCCACCATGTGGCAGACTACCCAGAGGTACTGGGTGTAATAGACTGCACGCACATACATATCAAGTCACCATCCAGTGAGCATGGCAGGTGCTACATAAACCGCAAGGGATACCACTCCATCAACTGCCAGGTCATGTGCAATGCCAAGGGCATTATCACGGATGAGTGTGCTGGCAGCCCTGGAAGCTACCATGACTCCCACATCTGGCATGCCTCACAGCTGTATCAGGTATTTGCCAGGGGGGACATCTCATATGGCCACCTTGTGGGGGATGCTGGCTATGCACTGGAGCCGTGGATGATGACTGCCATCAGAAAGGCACACACACCCATGCAAGAATGCCATAATGAGGCACACGCACAAACCAGAATCATCATAGAGCGTGTATTTGGGATGCTGAAATCATGGTTCCATTGCTTGGACATATCTGTTGGAGCCTTGCAGTACTCTCCAGGCATGTGTGCCCACATCTTCATAGTATGTGCCATGCTACATAATATGATCCTGCGGAAACAGCTGCAGCAGGGACGTAATGGTGAAGGCCCTCTCAGCCCACTGCAATTGCCAAGGGCATCACAGGCACAGAGGGATTCAGACCACGAACACCCTGTGCCAGCCCCAGTAGGCAGACGGAGGCGTGCCCAATATGCCCATGCCTTGGCAAAGAGGGAACGTATAGCACATACACTGACAGTGTAGGCCCCTATGGACTGACACACTTCTCTACCTGCACACACAGTAAAATGGATGGCACACACACACGACCACCTGTAAATTATGTATAGGTGGTCTACTATGTGAATCCTACATAGGCAGCTCTCAACTATTGCACACGCAACAGCTATTGGAACAAGGTAAGTCAACACCTGAACAGAAACGAAGCTAACAGCATGTGTTGATACTGTATGTATAGGTTCCTAGGTACATCGGTAGGTACATGCCTGATTGTCAGAAGTCCATTCATCAGCCTAGGCAAAATGTGTCTGCTGTCGCCACCCCATCGATTAACTAACTGTCCCTCTGTAGAGCAGAGGCAATTGTGGGATCCATGTGTGTAACCACTGTTCCCCACCCACTCTGCAAGGATTCTCTGGTGTGTTAATGAGGGGCTCCATATAATGTAATCAGGGATGTAGTTCCAAAGCATGGGGTGTACCCATGACAGGTATCCATCACCCCAGCATTCTCCAGTTATGGTTGTGGCAAGGTGTAGCACATTACAGTGTGTGGCTCACTGTGACATGGATTCCCATAGCTGGAGCACATCCATTAAACATCACTTGAACATACCATTAATAGGTATCATCCATATGTAAACTAACTGAGTTACACATTTGTTTGCAGTATGGAGGAACAGCTGTAGTACAGTCCACATACAAAACACCATAACACTTGTACATATCTCAGATGCCCAAGTGGTAAAGCCACTGACTGTGTTGTGCATGTTCCCGGTTCCATGACCTGCAAGGGCCGTTACGTAATTCCGATGGCACGGATAATGGATGTTGGATGCAGGTCATTAAAGCACGTTTAAGCACATGTTAGTGGGTTTATGCTCCGGCAAGTGACGGTAAGCGTCATTTAAACATGACTACACGGATATGCGCATAACAGGCCTAAGCTTTGCTGAATATCACGCAGATCACGGTCAAAGATGGCCAGAACAGGTGAAATCTGCATTATTCACCCTTGTATAATAGTGCCAGCTCTGAGAGGTAAAACGACCACTGCCAGGAGTAGAACACGCAACCATTTACACAATCACCTACCACTAAGCTACCTGAAATGTGCCAACGGCAAGTGTGTATTTCGACAGGTTAAAACAAAAAAGGGTGGAGTTCCGGAAAAAGTATACACCGCCATGTACCCAACGAATGTTGTGTTCACTCTCTCTCTCTCTCTATATATATATATATATATATATATATATATATATATATATATATATAATATAGAGATAGAAAGGGTGATAGAGAGATATATGTCGATATATACGGATATATATATATATATCTGAAAATATATAGATAGGTTAGCAACATGTACACAACCATGGAGGTACAAATAAATAGGATACTGCCGACTACCGAATGCTTTACATACCGACACACATAATCACGATGCTTAAAGACTGAAAGACCACAGTACCGGAACACTAGAACTGCGAGTACTATTATCACAATGTTAAGGGACATTTAGTTATTGCTGCTGGTGCTGCAGTCCAGGTAGGTACTGTGTTTAAGTGTGTTTCTGATTGCTGTAGTGTGTGTAAGTGTGTGTTCTGAGTGGGACTGTAATTTGTGTGTGTGTGTTTGCTTCGTGTGTCTGTTCGTGCTAACTCGAAGGTAGATTATCACAGTAGGTGTTGTCATAGCCGGCCTTAGACATAGAGTTACCACCTGTCCCACTTTGGGCAGCTGTGTCCTGACAAAAAATATTAAAAAGGGCAAATGTCCTGAGATTGTAGGACATAATTATGTCCCATATTTTATGTAATAGTTGCATAAAATAGTTATTTCTGTATCTAAAATACCTAAATGTTACAAGAAACATAATAAGCAACTAAACTGCTACAAGAATAAGGTTTGATTTAGGAAAAAAGTTAAGTTCTATCCTTTGTACTGACCGTGGGTATGTGTCAGCCTCTAAAATCTGATGTGTGTCCTGCAAATGTCCCACTACGGCCATTTGAAAAGGTGGCAACCCAAGCCAAAGAGGTTCAGTCACCAACACAACTGCAATGAGTGCAAATATCTGTGACAGAAATACATGAGACAGCTTTCATGTAGCAACATTTCATTACATATCGATGTATTACCGGAGGGATTGAAGGATCAACATCACCTGCATGTTGTATAGGAACCAATTAACAATGGCTTAATGAATAAGCCTGCAATAACCATAGTATTAGTCTACTAAATGATAGGTCTTCAATTAGGGAAGGAGCCCTCACACACATATGGAATATGTATAAATACAGTCCCCACAAACCTTTATCTGCTATGTACACCCACCTACATCTCCCCCACACCCGAAACAATTGCAATACAGACTGTAATAACATCACGAACATCCACTCACTCAATGACATCTGCAGACGCCTTAACATACCTTGTAAGAGAAACACTGTAATGGTGCTATGTGAAATCGTTGCTGTTGTACAATGGAACAGACGCCGATGTTGCAGGTTTTGTTTGCAATAGTCTCGTATCAGACGGTTGAGATAACAGCTACACTCACATGTAGAACTACATCCTCTAGCCATCACACACAATCCACGGGAGACATGAAGTCAAAATATCTGTGTCTCTCCATATAGCAGTTGCAATTCATCACAAAAAACACATCCAGGCCGTCTTCCTCGAAGTTAGGGCAAAAGGACAATGCCCAAGTGGAGTATTCAATTATACCCCACTGTTGCCGTGTAATTGGCTAATGGAGTAGCTGCACAGCTGATGTGCATGTAATCATTTACTCCGGCACACCAATTGGTGGCAGGATACTACATGTTACTGGTATCTATGTATAAAAGGATGGCTTGCCATACATTCAAACTGTATGAACATACCATAAAACTGTTGAAACAGGAAAGGAGTAAGACAGATACTTTCGTAAACTCGGACCACTAAGAAGGTATGTAGAACACTCAGTATGTTAGTGTATGTAGTGCCTGCTCTGTATTAATGAAAGTGTATGCAATGCATATAGTGGGAAAAGGTATTATGTAGTGATGTCTTTTTGAGCATAGTAACGCTTGTAGAAATTGTGTGTACTGCTGTGGGCCACAAGATAAACACCTCATACACCACAAGGGATGCTACATAAGGGCTTTAAACACAACAATTCCACTCCAGCTGCTGTCAGTGGCTGGGTTTGTCCAACAAGTACATGCCATAACACGGGATAGTGTATGTTGATATACTGTAACAGTAGGCATATGTATGGCCGTATAACTGAGAATAGCATGTCTAAGGTGGTCCTGCTGTGCAATTATGCTTTGCATTATGGGATATTGTTGCAAAAAATGTGAAATGTACAGTATTGTAGGTAGATATGTCAAATATTTTACATAGCATTACTGTTATATTATGCAAACATCAGGTATGTCTATTGGCATGTACAATACACAATAACAGGATACATATGGCTTGTAGTCACCAGACAGTGTAACAGCATGATGGCTAATTGAAATGGAAGAGCTCCTCAATTATCCATGCACAAAGGACATGTAATAGCTTCATAGGTTCATAGTTAGGTACTATGCTGTCTGGCCAAGTCCATTCATAAGCTCAACTACAGTGTTTTCATTTGCGGCACCTCCCTAGGTTAGTGTCCTGTGCCTGTGAACAGCAGAGCCATTTGTTTCCTGCACCTGTGTACAGTAGAGCCACTGCAGTGATCCCTGGCGTACATGTCTGTCTCCCATCCAGCCATCGAGGTATCTCTTGAAGAGTGCTAGTGAGTGTCCCTGCCTGATGTACATAGGAATCATGTTCCAAAATATGGTGAGTGTCCGGTTCAGGAATGTATCCCTCCAGCACATCCTAGTCATCATTGCGTTTGGGTACATATCCCAGAGCATGTTGCTCTCATTGGCTTTTGCTTATGTTGCTTAAGTGGAGCATATCCATCAATATTGTTGTGGACATGGGCCTTGTATGTTCAGTAGAAATCACCTCTGTGTATGCAGTATGCAAATGAGTACAGTTGGGGTTTCTGTAGTTGTGCTGCATACGTCATCCTTTGGAGGTCAGTAATCCTCTTGGTGTGTTAATGTTGTGGCATTCAAAGCCTTTGCTGTTGTTTCATAAGGTACACCCCAAATGGGGTGTTATACTCTTGAATGTGTTTCATAGGTCAGGAGTAGAGAGGTACAATGGCCGCCTTTGCTCCGGCTACAAACCCATTACAGATTAGGGTGGCCATGTAGAAGGATATCCACGCCACCTTGGCAATATGGTTATCAAAGGAGTGGGTGCTATCTACTTGTGTTCTAAGATACCTTATAATGTCTTATGTATGTAGGGGACTACCACCTATGTGATAGTCAGTGGGTGATTGGTGTAATCCAAAGGGGATGTCTATGCACCTTGTGGCATGCAGCTTGAGGCCATGTTATCGACACCAGGTATCCGTCACAGTGACACCCTTATGGAGGGTGTCTGTATCAGCTGGTGAATCAGTCATGGCCCCTAGTTTTCAGTCGTCTGCAAACCTATTCAGAAAAAGAACTTCTGTGCTAGCCTGTACCTCAGAGAAGCATATACCGAACATGAGGGGCCCTATGACCGAGGACTGAGGTATGCTAATTGTAACTGATTTACAGTAGGAACTAGGGTATACTACCCTCACTGTGTGGGTCCTGTCCATGACCCACTTTGCATAAAATCTTGTGACGTAGTGGTTGATGTGCAGGTGGATGTGTATGTTGACAATACCAGAATGGGGAATGGTGTTGAAAGCCAATGAGAGGACAAGGTAGGCTGTGTGGACCTCCTTACCCTCATCTACTACCTTGGTAACTGTCTCAAAGGACTCCACCAGGTGTAGGAGTCATGGTCTGGCCATGACAAATCCAAACTGGGTGGTATCAAAGGTTTGGAGGCCACCAATGTCTCTGTGAATGACTTCCATGATGATGTGCTCCATAGCCTTGCAGAGCAGTCTAGTCAGGCATATAGGGCAATAGTTCTTCTGGTCCATTGTGGCACCACCTTTGTGGAGTGTGATAACTGTTGCTGTGCGCCATTCAGGGGCCAAAATGCCTGACACAAGGCTATTAGTGAATTTGATGCCCAAGTGGGGAGCCATGTAGTTCTGAGGTTGTGTAAATCGCAGCCTGGGTTGTTGGACGGTCACATGGAGTCTGTGTTCCAGGCTTTAGAGAGTGCAGCTCTGAACTGTGTAGTTGTGACCGCAATAACTCTGCATTGTTCCTGTATAGATGTGGGCCCTTTAGGGTGTGAGAGGGGTGTATAGTTAGCACTGAACCTATCTGCCAGGATGTTTCCAATATCAGTCGGTTCTGTAATGTTCGTGCCTAACCACTGTATGTCAGAGCAGATGTGGGTATCACCATCGAGAGTAGTGACATACCTCCATAATGCTTTGTGGTAGTCCTTGGTATGAGTCGCAGTAATGTTTACGTAGCTAGCTTTGGAGGATGTGATAAGCGATTTCAGATTTCTACTGAGGCTGACCAGGGAGCCACCCCACCTATGGGATTGTACTCTACTTTGCAACAGTCTCCTCCTTCTGTTGTACATTATGTCCATGGCAGTGGACCCCCAGAGTTGCGTCCGTTATCTGGTGGGTACCGTCATGGCTCTATTTGGGATAGCATGATCCATGCAGTCGTGTAAGTGCTAATGAAGTGCAGTTGTGTATGATTCAGTGTTTGTAACTATATTGTCCATCTGCACTGGTGTCATGATGTTTACTACTGCTGTCATAAGAAGCCTGAAGTTGGCTTTGTAGAAATATTGTACTGTGTTTTCTGTGAAGGGTGTGGTGCCGGGATGTGGATAACAAGAGTGATTAGCATACGTTCAGATCTGACCAACGAGAGGATAACCCCAGGTGTGGAACACCAGTCACACATGTTGGTAATGTCCAGGTCTAGGATATTGATGGCCTTGGT
>NC_056729.1:205092489-205164989 GCF_019279795.1 Protopterus annectens
CATATGTTTGCTGACACTTCTTTGTGCTTACGTGTGCCTTATTCATTATGACAGTACCACTTTGACTGAAGGAATCTGGTTAACGGCCCCATGCGGAACACACGTTCACCTTTATATGTTTAAATGTTGGCTTTACAGCACAGAGGCATTCATTACACAAGAAAATGATATATGCTATAGTCGTACTTGAACCGGGAATGCCTTTATGTTAGGTAGATGCTCTAACCACTACACTATTGGTGTTCTGCTTCATTTATATGTATACCCATGGTTCATAGCTACTCTAACATACGCCTCACCACTTCAATTACACAGCAGGCATCCATTCTCCTGCTGGGAAAACCGCAGTACTACACATGCGACATTCCCTATTCCCTACTGCTCTGGACTGGGGCTGCATGTTTACTCACTCCAAGGATATTCAGAACTCCAAAGCTTATAGTCCTGGCACATAGGTGTGTTTGATTGTCAGGGTGTTCATGTGGTGATCAGGGTTTAGGCTTGTCCGACTGGTGACTGGAAGTGCCCTGTACCTGTTCAAATGTCAGACGTAGCACATGGACTGAGTTGGTTCCAATTTTAACATTCTACCTGTGTTTACAGACGTAGGGGTTTGGGCACCTCTGATCAGATTATTATGTTGGCAGTGGTTCCACTACATAATACAGGGTGGGGGGTGTTTCCATTGGTGTTTCCTTTCACATTTATTACGAATGCTTTATTGTGACTATTTCATTGATTTATATATAGATATATATATATATATATATATATATATATATATATATATATATATCTGTCTGTACATACACCTACATACCTATTTACATTTCCCGTATATTATTCTGGATATCACTTATGACTTCACTACAGGTATTCAATAGTACTGTCAACAAATGTGACGGTTGGTGTACATATGTGTACGGACGTCTGTAACACTCAGAGACTAATTTCAACAGTGACAGGGACAAGGCAATGACAAATCAGGGACAATCACAGACACGTCTACAATATTAGTACTATCAACTTGATAAGTGTTGACAGATGCAGAGCCATATGTATTAATACTTATTTTCTGCAGTTAAAAGCGTCTTTTACTCTTAATTATTGTCATTAGTCATTCAAGTGTCATTCAACACCTTTCCTCCAAAGGTTACTGGATTTATGAGTGATTAAGAGGCTGGCCAGTTATTGTGCGAATGCTCTGACCATTGGTAGGGTTGCCACATTTTCACATATCCAGGATGGGATATATTCTGGACACACCAGATTGTTTAGGCCAACACATACCCACGGTCAGTACAGGGTTTAGAACATTCATTATTTTCCTAGATGAGAGCCTATTCCTGTAGCACTTTAGTTGCTTATTCTGTTTTTTGTACAATTTATGTATTTTACATCCAGAAATAACTGTTTTAGGCAACTGTTACATGAAATATGGTACATAGTTATTTCCTAGAATCACAGGACATTTGCCATTGTATCATTCTTGGTCAGGACACACCTACCCAAACAGGGACTGTCCCTCACAAAGTGGGACAGGAGGTATCCTGCTTACATCAGCACCTTAATCACCCTATTTCCAAGTGCCACTATGCAACAGTTTACAGTATATTTTCTCGATAATTAATGTGGGGAGACGTGCATCATGGGCAGGTGTTTGATCCCAGGTAGTAGGTTCTGCATGATGGGCAGGAGGCTGAGCAGTCTCGTGAACCACTACTGCACATACAACTTGTGTCCAGATGTCTACAGGACTGGACATCATGTTGTGATACCAAGTCTGATGTTTACTCAGGATACTTATCCCATGAGGGATATGCAAAAATTGAACAAGCAAACGACCTTCGATTTTTTTGGACTTACGAAAATGTGATGGGGTTTTACATGCAAGGGATACATAGTTTGCAATCCTGACACTGCCTAGGGTGACACTTCCTACTACATATGAGTAGTGGTCAGTATGTGTAGATATGGCTGCGCCAAGCTAGTAGCCCGGGTATGGCTGGATTCGGTGGACATTCAGGAATGGGGCCGGGTTGTGTGCTGTAGAGGGGATGATGGGTATTCAATTATGCATCCAGGTGTGTTGCAGTTGGATGGCTCAGTTCCGTCCAGACCATTCTGTGGGTATGTGCCGGTGACATTTCTGTACATGTGTATCGTACATTTTAATATTCATATGTTTATGTGATTGTGTTCTACAGTATGGTCTGTCAGGTTGTATTGCGGATGTGTATGTTTGTTCTTTGTGTTTCTTTCTGATTCACCCGCTGCTCCCTCATACACCTCCAGTTCACCTGTTGCGCATCCAACACAGTCTCGCCTTTGTGGATTATACCATTACCCATCCCCCCACACACATATTCCTGACACTCCATCCATCCCTTCTTTGGTTGATGGCCCATGGCACGGTCAAGGGAACACATTGCATACACTACATATGTCAGGTACTTTTATGGTTGTGAGGACTACCCTGGCATTTTTCACCTTCCACATGCTATACATCACGCACATAGGTACACGCAAATTCTTATCTTTCATGACATGATAGGTACACCCGAGTAATACCCGTTCATCTTTGACACATCCTGACAAGAATGGCTTGGACCACATATGGGCGGATTTTGGCTGAATGCTCTGACCATTGGTAGGGTTGCCACCTTTTCATATGACCAGGATGGGATATATTCCGGTCACAAATCAGATTCTACAGGACAACACATACCCACGGTCAGTACAACGGATAATACTTTTGTTTTATGCCTACATGTTAGCTTATTGTTGTAGCAGTTTATATGCTCATTCTGTTTCGTTTACTTGCTTATTCTAGTTCTTGTAACGTGGTATGCTACATATGGAAATAACTATCGTATGTGACTATTACATGTGATGTGGGACATAATTATGTCATACGGTCACAGGATATTTTACATTTATAATGGTTTTGGTATGGACACAACTGCCTAGCTGTGTACTATCCCTCACAATGCGGGACAGGTGGTAACCCTGACCACTGGCCTAGACTTAGCTATTGGCAGTGCGCTAACATGATGTGTTTCACTTCCACTTGGTATAACTATCAACACTGCATTAGAATATGGGCACATGGCTTTAAATGTCATTTGTTCGAGGGATGGAGACTCGATATTCGCTAACATGCATTTGTGTTTGCTTCTTTATTTTGTGTTCGCAAGAACTGTCTTGCATGCTTTGCATATGTTTCAGTATCCACAGGCACTGGCAGGTGTGATTACTATTGCAGGCCGACTGTAATATTCAGCATTTTAGGTTGCATGTCAACAGCCGACACGTCCATGCCTCCATGCGGCACTTCGACACGCCCCATGCACTCACGCTTGTTTCCTATGCACGTAGCTGTGGTGGCAGCACACCTTCATTAATATGCATATGGTGCTACTGTGCCATCTGTATGCCGCACGGTCGGCGCAAGCCTAACGCCGGCCTTGCGCCGAGCTTCATGAATCCCGGAGACTGTTTCAGTGAGTACTGCGAGTAAAATACATAATCTAACTGACTTGAATTTGAGTGAATCTCAGCTACGAGTAATGCAACTGGGTTTTAATTTCATTCCCAGTAAGTGAGCTAATTTAGCTCAAACTTTGCTCAAGTTAAAACTTTATACAAGAAAACTTAATCTAATGTATATTTTGAAAGATGTGCAGGCAAATTTTTGTAATAATATAAAAAACCCTCAGTATACAAACCTACATTACATAACACTTTAAAAGTGTTTGAAACCTTTTCTGAGCAAGACATTAGGTCTATTGCTAATAGTAAAGCAAGTTTTTCTTTCTTTAATT
The DNA here is from genome assembly GCF_019279795.1 of Protopterus annectens. Taxonomy (NCBI): domain Eukaryota; kingdom Metazoa; phylum Chordata; order Ceratodontiformes; family Protopteridae; genus Protopterus; species Protopterus annectens. Next base: position 205,096,314 of record NC_056729.1, read on the forward strand.
TAACTAATAGTGACAGAAAAATACTGTTGGACTTTAAAGAAGAATGTAATTTATGCTTTATGCAAGCTGACAAAGGGGGAGGGATGGTTATAATGTATACTCATGATTACAATGTTGCCATAGAAAACATGCTAAGTAATAAAAATGAATATCAAGAGGTTAACATGTTGCAAATTGAAATAAGTAATAGATATGTTAAATATTGTTTATATGAATGTCTCATGAATGGTGAATTTTCTTTAGACTTGTATAATTTTCTGTCTATAGAAATACCAAGATTAGGTGTTTTATTTGGTATACCTAAAATTCACAAGCATTCCTTACATCCACCATTCCAACCTATTGTTTCAGCAGCAGGCACTATTACAGAGGGTATTTCTTTATACTTGGATAGTTTGTTGAATCCACTTGTAGAAGAGTTACCATCCTATATTAAAGATTCTTGGTCTTTTTTAGACCAAATTAGGATGGGTTTTAAGAGAAATAATTTCACAGAATTAGATAAAGAGGGTTTTTTCTGATGGCAATTGATGCAGTTTCTTTGTAGACATCAATTCCTTGGTGGAATGCATTGAATATGTCTCCAATGTGTTGTATAAATATACCAAATGGAAAGATTCTAGTATAAAAATATGTATATGTTTGATGGAACTATTATTAGAGAATACATATTTTCTATTTAACAGTAAATTTTATAAACAGCTGCAAGGTGTGGCAATGGGAGCTACTGTAGCCCCAGAATATGCAGGATTAGTTATGGGATTGTTATGGGATGGTGGGAGAAAGAAATTTTACCTACAGTAATATCACAATTTAAAGTTATTTTTTACTGCAGGTTTATTGATGATTTGTTTTTCATCATTAAAGGACCTGTGGAAAGTCATGAATTATTTTTATTTGCTTTGAATTCCAGTAATGATTTTCTGACATTCACATTGGGAGATGTAGGACATAAAGTTAACTATCTGGATGCTGAATTAACTTGGGATGAAGATTTCTGTAATTTTTATAGTAACATTTACAGGAAAAAGACAAAGGGCAGGATTCACAAAGGCTTGCACGGAGTCTAAGAGTAGTGTAAGACTCCATGAAGCCTTCGCGATCCAGGAACAGCCCTAAATTCCATGTAAGAGACCAGCTAAAACGTCTCTTACACGGAGTGGGAGTGGATATGCTAATCACCTCACTTGCAACCCAAAGGCATGCAAATGAGGTAGATTAGCAATCCATGAAGCCCAAAGCAGCCCATGTAAGAGCCGTTTTAGCTGCAGAAATGTACTCAGTTGACAACTGAGTACGTTTCTGCAAAAACCACAATGGAGCTATGTCAGCTCCAAATAAAGGGTGCATATGTGTCAGGAAGCATGCCAATGGCCAAATATGTGGCCATTGGCAAGGTACCCCGATGCAAATATGACGCAGCACAGCCCCGCGCAAATGGGCTGTGCTGTATAAAACATAAAAATGAAGGTTATAAACCCACAAATGTGGGTTTTATGCAATACATGGATTTACAATGCAGAGACCAACAGACCAAAAACAACATGGTCACCGTTTAGTGGTTGCTAAGGGGGGAAGCTGAGTCTAAGACATGTAACTAAGCATTAGTAGGCAATCTGATGTAAATGAGTGTTAGGATACTGAATTCCACTGACACATAGCAAATGAGCACATTCTGAGTAGTGTAAGAGATACATAAGGGGGAGGAATAGAGTAGGAGATAGGTGACATCACAGGGGGGAATGGTAGAAAGAAATGCAGTTCATTGGAGGTCAGTGTTACATGACAGATGTCAGACACATATCATGGAAAGAGGAGTGCCACAACATAAGCATGGGAAAGTCAAGAAATGGAAGGTGTACACTGTTGCTTACACCAAAGTTTCTTGCTGGGCGTGCATGCGCACGTGTGCACGCCATGAAGCGCGAGTAGGGCAGTGTGCGCGTGTAAGGCAGACTGAGCATGTGGGAGCCTGTTGGCAGACTTGTAACACTGTTTGCGCTGGTGTGCGTGTGTTTTAACCCAAATAAGCAGATTCTGAACCGTGTAAGCAGGTGTGCACGTGTGTAAGCCACTGTGAGTGTGTTTCTGCTGGAATGCACGTTGCTCCCCACTGAGGAAACAGAGAGGAAAAAGGAAGCAGCAGAATTAGTAGGAAGCTAGCAGGGAATACTGCTGGAGCTAGCAGGTGAAAACAATTAGAAGCAGGCAATTACACAGGCAGAATAGTAGCTCAGCCAAGCACTTAAAACTCTGCAAACAGCAGTGCAGGATGTTTCTCTCGAGAGACACTGCAAGACAGGAGTATGCTATTAGAAGTGAAAACTGAAAAAGCTGAACTCAGAGCAGAAATGCTAGGGGTTGCCATAGCTGTCATAAGGAGACATATGCTACTTGCTGAGGGTGGTGACAATGCAGATGGTGCCAGACAACCCACAGTGAGGAGATGGAGAAGAGTGTACAGGCCCAGGGTCACCTACCATGGGTTACATGAGCTGGAAATAGTAGAGCGCTATAGAGTGGACAGAGACCTCCTGCAGCAAATTGTCGAGCTGTGCAGGCCACACCTCACACACAGAACCAACAGAGGGGAACCCATCCCAGTGGAAACCAAGGTATGTGTTGGCCTAAGAATACTAGCAACAGGTACCTTCCAGAGACCAACTGGTGATATGATGGGATATCACAGGCATCAGCCTCCAGGGTACTGCACCAGTTCCTGGATGCCATGTCAGCACATGTCGGTGATCATGTATATTTCCCCAATGCCCGTAAGGTATTGGCCAGCAATATGCGTCTCTTCCAGCAAATAGCGGAATACCCTGAGGTAGTGGGTGCAATAGACTGCACGCACATATGCATCAAAGCACCAGCCGGTGAGCGGGGTAGGGCCTACATTAACCGCAAGGGCTTCCCCTCCATCAACTGCCAGGTCATGCGTGATGTCCAGGGCATAATAATGAATGTGTGTGCTGGCTGCCCTGGGAGCTACCATGAGTCCCATATCTGGCATTTGACGCAGCTGTACCAGACATTTGCCAATGGGGACATCCCACATGGACACCTAATGGGGGATGCAGGTAATGCACTGGAGCCGTGGCTGATAACACCCATCAGAAACGCACACACACCTGAACAGGAACACCATAATGAGGCACACGCACAAACACGTAATGTAATAGAGCATGTGTTTGGGCTGCTCAAGTCACGGTTCCGGTGTCTGGACACATCTGGTGGAGCCTTGCAGTACTTACCAACTACATGTACCCAAATTGTCATGGTATGTGCTATGCTACATAATATGATCTTGCAAAAACAGCTGCAGCAGGACCAGCATAGGGCCAGGCCAAACAGCCCCCCACCATTGCCAAGGCCATCACAGGCAGAGCGTGACTCGGAGGAGGAACAACCTGAGCCTGCCCCAGTAGGCAGAAGGAGGTGTGCCCAGTATGCCTTGGCCTTGGCAAAGAGGCAACGCATAGCACATACACTGGCTCAGTAGGAACCCTGGGAATGATACCCCTCTCTGACTCACTCATATAATAACAGGGATGCCTAAAATGACATAACCTGCTCTCAAACATGTACAGGGAGTGTAGTATGTGTATCCGACAGAGGCAGCCCTGCAGCACCACCTGAGGCATGAATGCCATGTGTTAAGCAATGTAACCCCATGTAGTATATGCACACTTGATGACCCTGACTAACATCCTACCCTCACCAGGCATGATGCCACAATATGACGATGAGATGATCAATTGCAATAATTGGCTGAAGTATTGCAGTTAGTCAAAGGGGATCCAATATGTGCCAGCCTGGGATGACATGCTGAGCATGACATGATGCACCACCTGCTAGGGGTGGCGTGCACCTATCAGTCCAGGCCTTATGGATACTGGCAAAGGCTGTTGTTACCCACAGTGTGCCCTGAATAGGTAAGGCTCAAAACACAAACCCACCTCCATAGGTATCACAAGGGATAAGAACCTAGATGTAATGCTACTCAATGCCAGAAGTCTAAACAGCAAGATGCATGCAGTCTAAACTCCCCCAGTATGGAGAATGTTGATATCTGTCCTGTAACAGAAAAATGGGTCAAGGCTCACAACAGCACCCTAACACTACCAGGTTACACCTCATACTGTGCTGTACAGCCTCAAAACATGGAACAAGCTACAAAAGGAGGGTGACTAGCAATAATTGTCAAGGATAACCACACCGCATGTTGGTACCACAACAAGAAGCAGCATGGACTAGCCATGGTCAAGTAACAGTGGCTAAAACTGCCTCCCAGTTTATAGCCTGCTACAGACTACTGCCCTAACACCAGGAACTGCACCTGGCCTATGTTGGAATACATGAATATATCAAGCCCTCCAAACCACATTATATTGGGTGACTGAAAATACCCAGACATAGACTGGGAGCATTATACTAGCTCCAACACTGTAGGACAAAATTTCCTAGAATCCATAAACCAAAATGCCCAGGAACAACATACCACTCCCACAAGAGGGGTAAGCATACTGGATGTGATAATCAGCAACATGGGTACTGGATGGCAAGATGAGAAGTGTATCCCTCACTGGTAAGACCAGACCATAGAGTAATCACACTGGATATACACATCCTGACCACAGTCCCTGGCCAGAAAACCACAGTGAAAAACATGTGTAAAGCAAAAGTTGCACTCCTCCAAACTGATGTGGAATCCATTAAAGTCCCTGTGCAGGTGCAAAATATGGGCCACACCTCAGAACCTGTTATACAGGCATTCCATGAACACTGCCAGGAATGCTTGGATTATGCAATCCCAAATAAAACCAAGACACAATGCCATACACGCAGGCATCTGGCATGGTGGACTCCAGCCATTACCAAACCATGCAAGTGAATGAGGAAGCTACTACATGATAGAGCAAACATAAAACGGGAAGTAATCACTGATCAGTAGTATGGCAATAAAATATGTCCACACATACAATCCACTAAGGCCAGCTACAACAAGTTGAATCTGTGAATCTTGAGGCAATGTTACACCTGCCCCAAGTACACAGACAACCCTCAACTCCCCCCAAGAAATACAAATATATGTGAGAGATGCAACCATTTATCCAAACCGGAGGCTGAGCTCCCTCAGCTCAGTAAAGTCAAAACTAGTCAGGAGGAGAAGGTAACCACACACAGCACAAACCCAGTCCCACATAGACCTATCACAACTGCAAACCAAAGACATAAACACAGAAAAACATTCCCGGAGGCCCTAATTACAAACACACCACACCAACAGAGGCCTCCAAAGCAGACATCCAATCAACCACAACCTCCAAACATAGCACATGCAACACATAGTACACAAAGCTGGTGTGCCAAACAGTCACAGGCCAGAAGGAGAAACAACATGCCTGATACAGTTGTAATAGATGACTCCATAGTCTGACACACTGCTGTCCCGCTCACCAGACTGAACAAGGGAAAGGGTACAGTAAGCTGCCTGTAGGCTGCTACAATACGCCACATAAGACAATTAAGCAGGTCACCCCAAAGCAAGTAGAAATATGATGCAGTCATTGTCCTAGCTGGTGTGAATGACCTGAGATGTACCTCCCCAGACTACATGAAAAGAGACATAGATGAGCTCTCCGATTATGTAGTCCAGGCCGGTATGACACTGACCATTTGCAGCATCCTACCCTCACCAAGAATGATGCCACAGTACAAACACAGAATGATCATCTTTAACAAGTGGCACAATTACTGGTGCCATTCCAAGGGGATCCAATGTCTGTTTGCTTGGGATGTCATGCTTGACAAGCCATGCTGCTGTTCCAGGGATGGCTTGCACCTGTTACCCCTGGGTGTCTGGATATTAGATAAGGCTTTTCCCACCTCCATAGAGACTTTCGTAGGCAAGGCTGAAAAGACTGACCCACCACCCTAGAAAACATAAGTGGAAAGAAACATAAGGGTAATGCTGACCAATGCCAGATGTGTAAACCTCAGTATGCATGCTCCCGAGGCTCTCCCCAGTATGGAGAACATTGATGTCCATGCAGTGACAGAAACCTGCTGCAAGCCTCCTGACAGCACACCAGCACCACCAGGTTATACCTCATATCATGCGTTATGGCCCCAAAACCTGGACCAAAACATAAAAGGAGGGGGAGTATCCATATTCAGCACAGACACCCATACGTCCAGGTAACTGACAATGCACGAAGCATCGGAGACCACCCATGTGCAACTAACCGTAGGCAAAACTGATGTACAGTCTGTAGCATGCTACAGACCACACTCTCACACACAGGAACCCCACCTAGCCGTCCTGAAGACACTGGACAGTATGAATTTCCCACCAAATACCAAACAAGGTACTCACATATTACCACATAAGTGGTAAACCATTATGTATGGAAGGAGTAATCAGGGACCTAGGGACACAAGTGGACAGTAACCTGTTATGTGACACTCACATTGCCAATGTGGCTAGGAAGACTGTCTATACTGGACACCGTATCATGAAAGGATTCACATCAATGTCAACAGAGGTCATTGTGCCCCTATACTGTTCTCTTATCAGACCCATAATCTAGTACAATGCCTCATTTGGGATGTACCTTACCTGACACCTGCAGCAGTTAGAAAGACCTCAAAGGTACCTCACCAAGAGGATAAAGGGTCTCAAATATATGTCATATGCTGCCTAGCTGTAGACACCCCAGCTGAATGCAGTCACATACTGCCTACACAGAGGCGATGTATGCCTGTTGTACAAGGCCATGTCCAACACAGGAGTAATGGATATGCTCCACCCCAGAAAACCAAAAGCCATCGGAGCTGTGAGAGTGAGAGATGTCAACCTCAACACATAATGAAATAGGATGTGCTGGAGGGACAGATACATAACCCAGAGGCTCCCTACATCCTGGAACAGAATCCCACTCCATGTTAGGCAGAGCCCCTCACTGACACTCTTCAACAAGAATCTTGCCAAGTGGATGGATGATCGTAGATGTACACTGGGGGTCTTCACAGTGTCACGTCCAGACAGAGGCACAGTCAAGTAAATCATAAATGGCCATAATATTCACATAGCAAGGGGTGGTGAAAGCCACACACACTCTGGCTAGGCTTATAAATGCCCTAGGTTGGATAGCCTAGTATGAACCTATGAACCTATGAAGATACAAATTGTACAGGACACTAAGGATAATCACAAGGCTTTCTTAACTGATGGTAGGAAGCTTGTTGGGAATTCACAGATATGCTATGAATCACTCAAATATTACAAACAACATACCAAACACACACACATATTGCCAACATCCAACCTGACAGGTGCAGTGCAAATCCCCCCCCCCCCCAAGAATGCAAAATATCTATCCCAGCAGACTGCTGGCCCCCTGACATTGCAGATGCTGAGGTAACAGCCAGCATCTACAAAGCAAAACACACAGCAGCAATGGTATGAGATGGTGTCCTGGGCTGAGTCCAACATGGACTCCAAGAAGAATGGAATGCCAAATCACACTACTGCTTCATGTCAGCCTTACCACAGGATATATACCCAAAGAGCAGTGTACAACAACAGTGGTCCTTCTCAACAAAGGTGTTGCCTGAATGGATACTGCAAACTACCACCCCAGAATCCTGACAAGCTTGGTCTGCACAGCTATGGAAAGGATCAGCATGTACCACAGACATAAAGATATTGGGGACCTACTGACACCAGACCCTACCCAGTGTGGCTTTCTTAAGTGCAAATCCTCCCCCTTAAACATGTTTGACTCATTTGAAACAGTCATTAAGGTCATTGATGAGGGCAATGTGGTCTACACAGCATAGCTGGACCTTGCAAAGGCTTCCATACAATACCCCACATGTTCATTATAGATAGGCTCACCAGCTTAAATATAAACCCCTATGTCAGTAGAGGGGTTGCAAACCAGACAAAGGACAGAACTGACATGGTCAGACATGCTGCAGCCATGTCAGACTACAAACCAGATATAACTGGCATCCCACAAGGCTTGGTCCTGGGACCTCCCTCGTTTGGTATATATGTCCCATAGGTACAGGCCAACATGGAAGGACTGTGTCTGAACATGTTTGCAGAGGACTACAAACTGGCCACCATATCTGACCCTCCAGCTGACACAAGAATCCTACAAAAGGGCCACATAGAAACAGACAACTGGTGCCATAGCCATGCTAGCAAGCTAATTGCAGAAATGTGTATAGTCAACCCCTGTGGATATACAGTAAGTGCCCACCAATTACCACATAGGTGTTAACCCATTAAGTACTTAACATGTAATGAGAGACCAGGGGACACAACTTGATAGATATCCTGCATTGGACAAGCATGTGGCTGTAATTGTTACAGAAACATACCATATACCCACCTAATCATGAAGGTTGTCAGATCTAGATAAGGGGAGGTCATTGTGGCTCTGCAGTCATCCTTCATCAGCATTACAATTGACTACAATAGCCCCTGTGGGATGTACCTCAGCAGACACCTCCATCAACTGTAAAGTCCCCAAAAGTACCTCACCAGGAGTATCAAAGAGCTTGAACAGATGCCATGTGTTGCCTGATTAAACAAACTGCAGCTCCACACACTGCCATACTGCCCACCCAGAGGCAAGCTGTGCCTGATGTATAAAGCCATGTCCAAGCTGGAATCAATGAACATGCTGCACCTTGTACAATCTGAATGGCAGTGAGCTATGCACATGAGAGACCTGAATCCCAGCACTGACATACATAGGACAAGCTGTACTGAATGATCCATAACACAGAAGCCACCCCCACTCATGAGTAAACTCCCAGTACAGGTTAGCCAGAGACTCACTCATCGACTCTCCTCAAGAGGAATCTTGATGAGTGGATGGGAGATGGTAGGTTTACCCTGGGTATCACTGTTATGTCACGGGTAGACGGAGGCACAGTATACTAACCATGACATATGTCATGGCAAACTCCACTTACAATGTATGTCGAAGGACAAACACACTCTCCGACTAGCATTAGAAATGGCCTAGGGCACATCGCTAGTGTTTGCCAATGTACACCTATGTTGTGGAATACACTACCAATGTTGGACAAACCTGGTTTAAGTAGTTCATATCTGAACATAATGCAACATGGTCAGATGTGCACAACTGGCCCCTAACCAGGCTGTTGTGCTTACTATGAAAATGTAAAGCAGTGATAGGACTAAAGCCCAGGATACTGTCCACCACAGTGAAAGTACTGAACCAGTACACTATACGGTGCTACAGTGTTAGGTCAGTATGAAAGGATGTTGACAACTGTATGCAAAGTATCCCATGCAAACCCTGCAGGCACAGTATAATCCCTGTTGTGTTCAGACACAAAGCAGTTGGACAGTAACTACACAACATGACACACAACACACAACCATACACGTGAGATATTGTTGAAGTTCACACTCATCCACAAATGTGGTGGGCTGCAGAGTTCAACATATGGAAAGCTCACACTGGGCATGCTCGCACACTTTGATAAATGAGACATATGTCAGACAACATGCCATGGAAAGCCTGAACAGGGCATGCTCACACACTTAGGCCAAATCTCAGTTTAGCAGTTGGCCACACATCTGGTATTTGTACGTGTTATTCCAGGAACCAACCACATTACAGCAATCTGCCCAGTGCACACAGTTAAATGACTACAGAGACATACGTGATACAGTGGATCCCTCCCATATTCAAACATCTTCCACAGATACACAAGTTGTTCATAGAATCAGGGAATGCTATGGCAATAAAGACCTGCAAACAGTCTATCAGCAACAAATATTGTGCATCTGACAATTAAACATATGGGTGTAGAGGTCAACACTAGGCTGTTTGCCCTAGGGAATGACAGCTTAGCCAGAGTGTGCTTGGCCTGCCTCCCCAGTACAGTAGGCTACTGTGCCACTGTAAAGCAGGTCACATAAGGCACCGTGTGAGGCTAGTGTGCTGTGCCTCTGTCAAGCAGGGACACAGTGGAGATCCCAGGGGTTGAATTTGCTAAGCCACATCCATGTTGTTGGTGTGTGCTGGAAGAGGGTTGCTGAGGACCTCTAACAGTAAGTGGGCATCAATAACAGACTGAGGGAAGCCTTATCTGCATTGTCTGGACAATTTCACTGTCAACACTTTGTCGTGATGATTATGAGGGATTGAAGTGTCGTGCCAGTACTGTTCAGAGATGTCCTCCCTCTGTGGCCTACTGCTCTGCAATGTATTAGCTCACTCTGTCTGTTGGACCGCTCATATATGGCTGGTGTACACCTGACAGGTGTCCTGTTGTGGAGCAGTCATGGGTATATTTGGGATAGCATGATCAATGCAAACCTTCCACATGCTCATAGAATGCAATTGTCAAGGATTATGCAGAGTGGCCTGTATACTCCCCCAGCCTGGGTCCTTTGAAGTCTTCCACCCCAGTCTTCACAAGTGTAAAGTCTGCTTTTGATAAATACACTTTGTTTGCAGTGACAACCTTGCCTGGGGGTGAGGATGGGATATGGATGTCCAGGGAAAGGTGGGTATGGTCAGATATCAACAATGGTGGTCTACCTCTGGTGTGGAACAGTGAGTACCCATGTTGCAGATGGTCAGGTGCAATATGTATTCCCCCTTGTGGCTGTGGTGAGTGGTTCTGCCATAGCACATGGAGTCACAAATTGTAGTGGCTGTAGGGTAATGTTGTAGAGGCCTGAGTAGTTCCCACACACAATATACCTGTACCTGACGTTAACAACTGGAATGGTGTATGTGAACACCTGCATATCTTGGCACTGTTCCCAGGGAAGCAAAGTGTGTGTCCTGGATGTGGGAGGGGTGGTCCAAACTGGTTGTGTTGTGTGTTACAGGTCCTGTGGTCACGAAGCATGGTATAGAACATAACCTGCCAGTGCGATGTGCATATCTGACCCTGAAATAGGTGGCTGCAAATGCATATATATGCTATTCCCCACCTGACAGGTAGTACTAGATGTACATACCTCTGTAGAAATAATGATGTCAGCACCCTATAAATACTGCAGGTGCAGAATAGGTGCCCAGTAATTTGGATAGTGCGCTCTACTAATGCGTCTCTCTCAAATGTCATGATATAGTTGGGTAGGGGTTTGAATCCTGCAAATGTTGTGTGTGTGTGGGGGTGAGCGGGGTTGCTGTGTGTGTAAGTCTGTGTGAGAGAAATGTCCCTTTTGGCAACTGTGAAAACACACTACAGGATGCACATTCCCCTTTCTAAACACTGATGATGTCAGCACCCTATAAGTAAAGCAGAAGAAGGGAAACTTCTCAGTAATGTGAATAGCCCGCTCTGCTAATGCATCCGTCTTGAGTGTCATAACATAGTTAGGTAGGGGTTTGAATCCTACAAATGCTCAGTGTGTGTGGAGGGGGGCTAGTGTGTGTGCAATTCTGTATGAAAGAAATGTCCATTTTGGCAACTAGGAGAACACACTACAGGATGCACATTCCTCTTTCTAAACACTGATGATGTCAGCACCCTATAAGTACAGCAGGAGAAGGCAAACCTCCCAGTAATGCGAATAGCGTGCTCCGCTAATGTGTCTGTCTTGTGTTCTATAACATAGGTAGAGTTTTGAATCCTGCAAATGGCAAGTGTGTGTGTTTGGGTGAGGGGGGTTAGTGTGTATGCAATTCTGTGTGAGAAAAATGTCCCTTTTGGCAACTAGGAGAACACACAACAGGATGCACATTCCCCTTTCTAAACACTGATGATGTCAGCACCCTATAAGTACAGCAGGAGAAGGAAAAACTCTCAGTAATGCGAATAGCACGCTCTGCTAATGTGTCTGTCTTGAATGTCATAACATAGTTAGATAGAAGTTTAAATCCTGCAAATGGCAAGTTTGGGTAAGAGGGACTAGTATGTATGCAATTCTGGGTGAAGGAAATGTCCCTTTTGGCAACTAGGAGAACACACTACAGGATGCACATTCCCCTTTCTAAACACTGATGATGTCAGCACCCTATAAGTACAGCAGGAGAAGGGAAACTTCCCAGTAATGCGAATAGCGCACTCCGCTAATGCGTCCGTCTTGTGTTTCATAACATAGTTAGGTAGGGGTTTGAATTATGCAAGTGTGTATGTGGGGGGGTGAAAGTAGGGTGTGTGCAATTACATGTGGGAGAGAAATGACCCTTTTGCCAACCAGTACAACACACCAGCTGCTGCATATTCCAATCTCTACACAGAGATGATGTCAGCACCCTACAAGTACAGCAGCAGAGGGCAAATCTCCCAGTCATGCAAATAGCACGCTCTGCTACTGCGTCTCTCACTACTGTCATAGCACAGTTAATTATGGCTTTGAATTCCACACATGCCTCGTGTCTTTTTGTCACACAGAATGCCCATGTGTGTGGGTTGTTGTTCACAATAATGCATGACATCGATTAAACCAGTAATGGCAATGGACACAGATGATGTATGTGTGTGCCAAATACACATATGTACCTGTGACCTTCAATAGTTCCCATGTCTGACGCCTGCCACATGTGAATACATGGTATTTGCACTGGATAACATTATGACTGTGGTCTTCTGTGCAGGTGCTGCATGTGGTATGTGTATATACAGTGTGAGATGTATATGGTATCATCCTAGCAGTGAGGGATACACATCTGGTCTTCAGCATATAGTCTACATGTCGCTGATGAACAGGTGGTGCATGTTTTCACCTGTTGTGGGAGTGGTAACAAGTTGTTCCATAGCAATGCAGTGACTACATGCTAGGAACCTTTCAGCTAGGGTGTTGTAGCTACAGTAATTCATCAGCATTCAGTAATACGTCAGCATTCTTGGTGAGGGTATGATACCAACCAAGGTCAGGGTCATACCAGCCTGTGCCACATGCTCAGAGAGCCCTTCCATGTTCCCTATCATGTAGTCCAGGGAGGTACATCACAGGTCAGCCATAGTGGCATGGACAATGACTGAGTCATATGTGTCCATGCCTCTGACTGACCTGTATGCTTGTGTTATGTGGTGGACCATAGTGCACCACGGGCATATCACTGTGACCTTCACCTTGTCCAGCTTGGTGAGCGGGACCTCACTGTACCGGACAATAAAGGTACATAACACAGCTGTAGCAGGTGTGTTGTCTGGCTGTACAGGCTGTGACTGTTTGGCACCCAGGATTTGTGTGCTATGTGTTGCACGTGCTGTGTTCTGGCTTAACATATGCCTGTGTGCCAGCTGCAGAGGTGTCTGCTGCTCAGGCAGGATGCTATTCTGAGGCTCCACGAATGGCCCAGTGTGTTCACGTGTTTGGATTGCTGTCAGTGTAGGTCTACATCAGACTGGTATTGTAGTCACTGTAGTATTTCATGCCACCTGACAGGTTATGCCAGTACTGGGTTCAGAGTGCTTAGTCCCCAGTTTGGCTATGTGGTTGCATCTCATACATGTGTTGTGCGTCCATGTGTAGAGGAGAGGGTTGACTGTGTACATGTGGCAGCTGTGACATTGCCACATGACCCACATATTCCACAACTGTACCATAGAGGTGACTGACAAGTGACCTTTGCACATGCTACCATAGTATTGTGATTGCCATGGTGATTAACAGCACATAGGGCCAATGGGGAACAAGGTACATAGGTTCATAGATTCATAGGTTCATACTAGGCTATCTGCCCTAGGGCATGTGTTTGGCTTTCGCCACCCATTTTAAATTTATTTTGCTATGCCCTTTTTCGAGGTTAGTATACTGTTCCTCTGTCTAAAAGTGACATAGAAGTGATACCCGGGGTAAACCTACGATCTCCCATCCACTCATCAAGATTCCTCTTGAAGAGAGTCAATGAGGGACTCTGCCTAACCTGGATTGGGATTTTATTCCAGAGTGAAGGGAGCCTCCGGGTTATGAATCTGTCCCTCCAGCATGTCCTATTTATTTCAGTGCTGAGGTTCAAGTCTCTCGAGCGCATAGCTCGATGGGATTTTAATTTTCTGAGGTGCAGCATGTCCATTAATTCCGGGTTGGACATGGCTTTATACGTCAGGCACAGATTGCCTCTGAACAGGCGGTATGCCACTGAGTAGAGCTGGAGTTTCTTTAACCGGGCAGCATATGGCATCTGTTTGAGCCCTTTGATCCGCTTGGTGAGGTACTTTTGGGGTCTTTCCAGTTGCTGCAGGTGTCTGGTAAGGTACATCCCAAAAGGGGCATTGTACTCAAGTATGGGCCTGATGAGGGATGAGTAAAGAGGCACGATGACCTCCCCTGATCTAGATGCAAATCCCTTCATGATTAGGTGGGCTATATCAAATGTTTTTCTAACCACTTTGGCCATGTGGTTGTCAAATGAGAGATTGCTATCAACTTGGGTCCCCAGGTCCCTAATTACTTCTTCTGTACTTAATGGATTACCACCTATGTGGTAATTTGTGGGCACTTTGTTTTTGCCAAAGGTGATGACTATACACTTTTTGGCATTTAGCTTGAGGCCATGGCTCTGGCACCAGTTGTCTGTTTCTATGAGGCCCTTTTGGAGGATGCTTGTGTCGGCTGGAGAGTCGATTATGGCAGCCAGTTTGCAGTCATCTGCAAACTTGGTCAGCCACAGTCCATCCGTGTTGGCCTGTACCTCCGAGAAATATATACCGAACAAGAGAGGTCCCAGGACTGAGCCTTGTGGGACACCACTTGTAACTGGTTTGGAGTCTGACATGGCTCCAGCAATTCTAACCATGTGGGTTCTGTCCTTGAGCCAGTTTGCAATCCATCTAGTGACATAGGGGTTTATATTTAAGCTGGTGAGCTTATCTATAATGCCCGAGTGGGGTATTGTATGCTTTTGCGAGGTCCAGGTAGGCTGTGTGGACCACCTTCCCCTTGTCAATGGCCTTGGTGACTGTTTCAAAGAAATCAACCAGGTTTAAGAGGCAGGATCTGCCCTTAGCAAAGCTGAACTGGGTAGGATCCAGTGTCTGTAGGTCCCCAATATCTTTATTTATGAGGTCCATGATGATCCTTTCCATAGCTTTGCAGACCAAGCTAGTCAGGCTTATGGGGCGATAGTTTCCAGGATCCGTTGAGGCACCACCTTTATGGAGAGGGACCACTGTTGCTGTACGCCACTCTTTGGGCACATATCCTGTAGTAAGGCTGAGATTGAACAGTAGTTTTATGTTTGGGTTTAGCTCTTCTTGGAGTTCATGTAGGACACAGCCCGGGACACTGTCTGGTCCCATTGATGCTGTGTTTTTTGCTTTGGAGAGGGCGGCTCTTACCTGAGCATCTGAGATGTCAGGGGAGGCAGAACTCTGCTGGGATAGATATTTGCCCTTTTGGTGTGGATGGGGGGGAGAAGTTTGCGCTGAACCTGTCAGCTAGGATGTTGGCAATGTCTGTGGGTTCGGTGTATTTTTTGTCATTTTGGACTAATTCTGAGCATATCTGGGAATTACCACCCAAGTTCCTAACATAACTAAAGAAATCCTTGTGATTATCCTTAGTGTCCTGTGCAATCTTCTCTCGAAGCTGGCCTTAGACAATTTTATGAGTGCCCGTAGTTTTTTGCTAATACTGATCAGTGATGCCTTCCTATTTTGGGATTTTGCTCTATCATTTAGCAGCTTCCTCCTTCTATTGTATAGTTTGTTTATGGCTGGGGTCCACCAGACAGGACTGGGTCTTGGTTTTATTTGGGATCGCATGATCCATGCATTCCTGAAGGTGTTCATAGAATGAGTTTATAAAGGATTCTGCGGTCTGGGCCATATTTTCCACAGGCCCGGGGGCTTTGAAGGATTCCACCTCGGTTTTGAGGAGTGTGAAATTTGCTTTAGAGAAGTTTTTCACTGTGGTTTTCTGGGCAGGGGGTGGGGTCGGGATGTGGATATCCAGTGAGATTAGTTTATGGTCTGATCTTACCAGTGAGGGATACACTTCTGGTCTGGAGCATAGAGTCCCCATGTTGGTGATGATCAGGTCCAGTATGTTTTCCCCTCTTGTGGGAGTGGTAACAAGTTGTTCCATAGCATTTGAGTTTATAAATTCTAGGAACCTTTGGGCTAGGGTGTTGGAGCTAGAGTAAACTCCCAGTCTATGTTTGGGTAGTTGAAGTCGCCCAATATAATGGTGTTTGGAGAGACCTTCATATTTTCCAGTGTTCTCAGGAAGGCCGAGTGGGGTTCCTGGGTTTGGGAGGGTGGTCTGTAGCAGGCTATAAACTGGAAGGCAGTTTTACCCATTGTTAGTTGCACATGGATAGTCTCTGATGCTTCGTGCTTTGCCACCAACCTGGAGGTGTGGGTATCTTTGATGAATATCGATACTCACCCTCCTTTTGTGGTTCGGTCCAAGTTTTGGGGCCGAAAAGCATGGCATGAGGTATAACCTGGTAGTGCTGGGGTGCTCTCGGTAGCCCTGAACCAGGTTTCTGTTACTGCACAGATATCGATGTTCTCCATGCTAAGGAGAGTTTCGAGTGCGTGCATCTTGAGGTTTAGACTTCTGGCGTTGAGTAGCATTACTCTTAGTTTCTTATCCCTTGTGATACCTATGGAGGTGGGTTTGTCCTTTGAGCCTTGCCTAAAAAAGGCACTATGGGCATAGCAAGAGCCTTTGCCAATATCCGAAAGCCCAGTGGTGACAGGTGCAAGCTGTCCCTAGCAAAGCAGGTGGTTCAACAGAAGGTGAGTATGTGAGCGTGTAGTGCCTGTGATTAGTTAGCACTGGCATATATGACTGCTCACATGGACAAATGCCAGGTAAGTCATATGCAATGTGTCACAGGCAACGTACATGTGAACAGGACAAACAGTGACGTTCTGTCAAGTGAGACATGGACATACATATAGTAAGCTATGCAGATGTCACTAGGAGTCCACAGAAGCTCTGTAACTCTGCATTGCAGGTGAGATCAGTGTTCCAGGGTAACTGCAAGCAAACATGCATGCAAACAAAGCTACAGTAAGCAGGGCTGCATGTAGTCCATTGTACAACAAACAAGCTGTACCACTTCCAGTAGGTAACAGTGCAAATATGCAGGCACTATACACATGTACATGGAAATACACAGGTCAGATGGCTAGGGTCCAGTCTCAGCGCACACAAGTGTACAGACCATGTACCGTCACGATGTACAATAACTGGATGGAAACCCAGGTGCTCATACCTGCAGTAATACACATGTCAAATAATAGACACTGAGCCTTCACTCAGTGGTTCTATACTTAGTAGGATGTATGCTACCTGGCCTGCCACCACAGTATCCCTGACATGTATGGGGACTCTCCCTCCTATGACAGTTAGTTTTGTGTGTTGGGGCTGTCTGGCATGGTATGAGATGTGAGCTTGCAGTGCTAGGGTGCTCTTGTGTGTCCTGTACCAGTCGTGTAGTACTGCACACATATCAATGTCCTCAAACATCCGCATTGCAGAGTCCAGTGTGGGCAACATGCCACTTGCAGTTTACATGTCCATCATTGCGTATCAATACTTTCATTACCTTATCCCCTGTGCTACCTATGTATGTAGCCTTCTGTTGACATCCTTACCACCAGTATGCCAACATGTGCAGATGATACACTATGGTACTTACCATGGGTATAGACAACAGTACATGACAATCATACCCTTACTGCATCAGGCATGCTGGGATATACCCACAATTATATCAGCACACAGTACTGTTAACAACATGATACTATTACTACATGTCTATGAAGTCACCCTGTGCATCAGCAAAATGTTAACCTGTACCTGCACTGATGTTACATATTGCAGGAGGTGGCACAGTTTCATCATATGCACAGGGTCTGAACTTGGTATGCCTGAGTCAGCCACCGATACCACCAATTGACATGTATCTGTATGTGTGTTGGTGAGGGACAGCAGTACAAGGTAGGGCAATGTTGATGCAGTGTGTGCATGTATGCGGTAGCCCTAGGTGTTGTCAATTCGCATGTGTGTATGGATGCACACAGTTCCACCTCATGGCTGCCATATACTGGTGTTTGTGGACAGCCACAGACTATACCTGCCAGGTCATACAGATCAGTGTCTGTGGCCATGGACACGGTACCTGTGCCTTGCAGGGGTGCTACGGACCGTATCTGGTACCAATCCAGACTGGGTACTGTCATCAGAAGCAGGTGTTCATTGACTGGACACAGATCCCTGTTGGGCCTGTCCAGAGCCACGTGCAAGTGGTCTCCTGGGGAGGTCTGATGACAGCACAGACCCAGCATTGCTGAGGCTGCTGCTGGCACTATGGGGGCAGCCGCAGCCCTGTTGTCATCCGTGACGACTGCCAGCTGCTGCTGTTGCTGGCATACACCCACGTCGACGCCTCAACTGTCCACCATCGCCCTGGCTCATGGACATGTAGTTGTGGAACCGGTCTAATATGTCCCCACAACGTCTGTCTATGACATTGGTGAAATTACGGATGGCAGCTGCAATGTCACGCATACTGTCAGTCATGGCTGTGCGACATGCTGTCAGCTCCCTCAGACCCTGTCTGGTGTACCGTTCCATACATGACTGTGCCTGCATGACAGCCCGAAACATAGCTGAGGTTGTAAGACCTCTGTGGGCACGTCTGACAGGGGCAGTATGCCCACGGATGCTCCCATGAGAACCCCTGGACATCTGTCTGTGTGGTACCATCTCAGGGCCATGCCCATGGCTGCTGTGTGGGGAAGCATTTGCCACAGATACCACATTACCCTGATCAATGCCCACTGTATCCAGTCCATCACCTAGGGAAATTGGTGACAAAGGGTGTATTGGCAGGATAACTGTGTGCATTGATGGGGTTGACAGCTGTGTACTGTCAATTGGCTTACCAATGACGGACCCTGGCATACCTTCCTGTGCCATTACACAGATGTCATCATTATCAGTACACATGGCACCTGATTCAGGTTCCCTGCTGCATGACACGAGAGCAGCACCAGAACCTGTGGGAGGGAAACAGGAAACACAGTTTACAATGTCTACACAATATTACCAGTGATGCACACATGCACACATGCACAGGTCCACACATACACCCATGCACACATGCACACATGCACACGTGCACACGTGCACAGGTACACACATGCACACATGCACACATGCACAGGTGCACACATGCACACATGCACACGTGCACATGTGCACACGTGCACAGGTGCAAACATGCACACATGCACAGGTGCACACATGCACACATGCACACAGTTGCACACATGCACACATGCACACAGTTGCACACAGTTGCACACAGTTGCACACTTGCACACTACTCAGTATGCGAGATATCAACACACAGACACAGACACACCTGCATGCATACACAGTGCACTACTCAGTGAGCCTAATATTACTATTACTATCAAGACTATTAAAGGTATTGTTAATACACACTCACCAGCATGGATAGGCTGCATTGCTGTTACACCGGAGGGACCTGCAGAAGTGAGGAAATTAATGTCAGTGGGCACAACTGTGCCATTGTTACTGAGTATGATACAGGTCAGTAGTACAACAGTCGCCTGTCACAGGTCAGCTGCTGATATTGAGAATATCACACTTGCACATTAAATACTATGATGACAGCTACAAACCAAGGACACACCTCACACATGCATTAACTACCAGTGTACACAACAGTCAACTATACATATGGCATATTACCTGCACGCTCGTAGTCTTGCTGCTGCGTGGCTCCAGCCTCCATCATAATGCATGTCTGCTGCTGTTGTTGTTGTTGGTGGGCTGGAGCCACAACACATATGAGTAGTCCCTCCAGTCTGGTGAGTGGGGGATGTGTAGCCACCCCACCACCTGTGGCAACCTGTTGCCTGTGGATATCCGACGCACGCTGACAGACATTTCTGATTAAATCACTGCAGTGATGTCGTACCTGCTCATATGTCCTATTATGCATGCCTATGTCATTTACTCGATGGACCAGGTCTTGCCACAGTGCAGCCCTCTCCTGCTGATTCTGGCTGGTGCGGGAAAAGAGTATTGCATAATCCCGCACCAGGCTCTGGTGTATCTCCTCATCCTCAGCTGCAGAGTAAGCTGGATTGTGCTGGTGAGCCATGGTCCTGAAAAAGGAAATAACATGATATCAGTAAAATATGCCAGCAGAATTTGGCACACATACTACACATGCTACTCAGCTGTTGTGATACAACATATCTCACATATATAGCATCTGTCTGTCTATTGGTGGATACACATGTAAATGGCCAGGTATCAGTGCTCAGCCAACAACTGTGCAACAGTACCTGGCACACTCCGTATGACATATTACCAAACCCCAGCAGTCAGAACACTGATTCAGGTCCAAAGCACCTCCTCACTCTGGGGGTTTGTATCGAAGTACTGTATGGGGTACATCATCAACTGCTGTGAGCTGACCACAAACTAATTGCCCTGGATATACATATCCCACCTCCACCACCAACACAAACGACTACAGTGAATAACATTTCAAATGCAAACTTTACACTTTGTAACAGTGACATGGTATCCTTTCAGCCCACTGGGCCAGTGGAAGACACAACCCACAATGCTGACCCCTTCACAAATTATTTCTACGGACATCTCCGAGAATGCATGGATCATGCAATCCCATATAAGACCAAGACACTCTCCACAAAGGGACAGCATCCTGTCTGGTGGACCCCAGCCATAGACAGATTGTATAACAAAAGATGGAAGCTACTGAAAGACAGAGCATAATTCCATACAAGGAAGGCATGTCTGATCAGCGCTAGTAAGGAGCTATTTTCTCTCATACAAACATCCATGGGCAACATTGAGAGGGAAATCAACAAGGACACTACAGATAACCACAAGGCCTTCTTCAGTTATGTTAGCAACCTGGTCAGAAACCCTCCAATATGCTCCTAGTTAGTACACAACAACAAATAATTCACTGAACCCACAGATATTGGCAACATTGTGACAGACAGGTTTGGTGCAGGTTTCCCCCCTCCCTCACCCCCAAAATAAGACATACTTATCCCAGCTGACTGTAACCTCCCTGTCATCACAGATGTCCAGGTGAGAGCCGCCCTCAGAAAAGCAGAATACACAACATGAATGGGACCTGATGTTATCCCCGGTTGCATGCTACATCAACTCTAAGAGGAGCTAAACACACATATAGAAGTGCTATGTAACACTAGCCTGATTACAGGATATGTACCTGTACACTGGCGCACAGCAGCAGTGGTTCCACTCCACGAAGAAGGCACTTCTACATACCAATACAATACAACACAATACAATACATTACAATACACTACAATACAATATGCTATTGCCCCTGGGACTACAGCAGCATACTGTTCTGCTACCCTGACCATTGTGACACATGTGATGTGATGGTACCTGCTGCTGTCAAACAGTTACACAGGGTGACTCATATGGCATATTACCTATCTGACTAACATTCAGCAGGGGTATGTGTGACATGTACTCATGGGGAGTCTTGCTTCTTAACACTGTGTGGCTTATTGCAGGGTATGTCTTATCTGTGGGTAGGAACCTGTACCTCCACCATGTGCTCTCTATTGCAGTGTCACGGATGACACACAGCAGTCATTTAGGTTGTGGATGGTGTGACGTGTTACTATGGTTGTTGGACATCTGTCATGCGTGTGACTTAAGTATGTAAATCCAGGAGTGGTAACCTCTATGTGGGTAGTATGTGTGGTGTTGTCAGTCACTGTGCATTGGTAATGTGTTTGAGTGCATTGTCACAGTGTTGTACATGTCACTGTGTACTTCTCCATATCTGTAGCTGTCATGTGAGGTACATACCGTGGCAGCCATTGTGTTGTGTGGAGGGGTACACTTACCTACATTTCCATAACTGACACACCATGTCTGCTGACACATACCATGTGCAGGTATTCCAGGAATAGTGTGCCACTGTGAATATCATTGGGGGGACTATTGTACACATTTATGACCCTGTTCACCTCTGACACATGTAGTGGTGGGCAGCCAATCACATATCTGGTGGTTACTGGTGTAGGTGATTTGAAATGGGATATGGTACTCCAGTTTTGACAATGGTGTTCACTCCATGCCTTTGTCACCAGGCACCTGTTGCAATACATCTGTACACATGTGCCTCACTCAGAATATATATACATCTCTCTCTCTCTCTCTCTATATATATATATATATATATATATATATGTGTGTATATAGATATATCTATATGTATATATATATATATATATATATATATATATATATATATATATATATATATATATATATATATGTCTGTATACATATACACATATATATATATTGATGTACATATATTGCTATAGATATGGAGAGAGGAGGGTGTGTGTGACAGAGAGGGGGTGAGAGTGACAGAGGGGGTGGGACAGGGGGAGTGTGAGATCCTCATATACAGTCATACCTGTAGGTAGTCAGATCTGTCCGTCTATGTATATGTATCTACATATATCTATATCTGTATGTGTGTATTACATATATATGTTTGTACATATTCTATCTATCTACATCTGTCTATGTATTCCTACATCTCTCTCTATGTATGTATACATATATGCATATTATATATATATATATATATATATATATATATATATATATATATATATACATACATATATTGACATATATACGTATCCATATGATAGATAGGTATATCAATGTTTGTTTACAAAACTGTATACACGCACTAACATACTGCTAAACATACATAACTGTGAAACCTACTTTGTACATTGCACTACAACCTACATTCAACTTACATTGATATGTGCACATAGATGCTCTCACATACATATGTATGTACATCCTTCACTGATAGTTGCTGTATGTCCCCTGCCCTTTGCACATCTTCATATACATATGGATACAGACCAATGACACATATGGAGGGTTCACAGTATGTAGACCTTTATAGTATTACTTTACATTACCTGTGTTTGTCACAGCTGCTTGTGTTGCTGTCTGGTTTCATGTCCTGCTGCTCCACTTGCCAGTTGTCAGCTTTCAAGTGGTTGTTGCTGACCGGTTTTGTTTGTGTATGTTTAATTTTTTTTTTCTCTGTCTCTCTCTCTCTCTCTCTCTCTCTCTCTCTCTCTCTGTCTCTCCCTACATCTACAGGGTGCAATGAAAGTATTGCATGTGTGGACTGGGAGTACAGCATGCTTTTGTAGGTATCTGCATATGTCCATGTGATATCCTCTGCACCAATTGTTAGCCAGCATTTGCTAATTGCATGCAGCCAGTTGTGTACTGATTGCAGTTCTCACTGTGATTTCAGGACAGTGCTATAAAAAGGTATGTGAGATAGGCATAGCCCTTTCAGATTTTAAGGGCAGGGACCATGCTGGTATGCTGTGGACACTGTTCTGTGAGTGTAAAGGTTAGTATCTCTCTCATATGTCCGGCTGTGTTGTAGATTAACATTTTTCCATTCATTTCTCCAGTTTCCTGTACTAAGTGTGTATGTACACTGACACCTAAGACTACTACTACTGTTAATGTGGGTGTGTGTGCTTTCCTGTGGGACATGTGGTGTAACTGGTGTATAGCAGTGGCTCTTGCACTTTGTTGCTATGGCTTCAATATTTGCCCTTTACATTCACTACTTGTATGCCTGCTAGGTGTCTTGACTGTAGTGTGTTGCTGTGGCTTTCCTATTTTCCATGTACATTCACACTTTGGAATGCTTGCTATATCTGCTAGGGTGTTACTGCATGCAGTGTGGTCTGGCCATGGTGTGGGCCTTGACATCTATTAGGGTATTTGAATATGCTGCTGAGCAGGCCCCAGAGAGTCTCAGGTGCATCCTTTATCTGCCTCATGGAATGGTACATATCAGTGGGGTACACCCATTAAAATGTCTGGTATTCTGCTGTTGTGACTGTGGGATAGCATGAGCATATGTATTACTACACTATTTCTGCCGTGCAAGTAGTGCATACTTTCAGTACTTCATAGTTACCATTGCATGTGTTGTAACACCTTTCTGCCTACTGTTTGCACATTTCACAGGGAGTCTGTGGGGCATCCCTGTAACTCAGTCACTGTTGCTATGTCTAGGCTCTTAACTATTCAAATATGGCAGTGTCAGACCTCTCAAGTGTACAGATATTTGCAGGTTGTCCACATTTCTGCCTCATATTTTGGTCAATATCTCATGAACAGCTCTTTCTGGCATATCACTCTGGGCTCAAGTCAGACTATAGTGACAAACATTTAAGTTTCAGACTTCATACCCTTCCAAACATCCAACAAAATGCAGAACCTGTTACTCTCTGAACTGTCTAAGTTTGTTGTAGCATTATTTGGAATGTGTCCCTGTATTTGGCCCTTTGCTCCACATATTTTATTACTTGGTCCGGATGTGTTCCTGTAAGAGGTTGTGGGGTATGGGCAGTGATTATCCTGCTGTGAGTATGTGTGTGGCTTGCAAGGTGCTACAGTGACAGTATTACCTACTAGCTACCAACTAGCATGGCTGTTTCTGTTCACACACTACTATTATAGAAATCCACTAGATTTGACAGTAAATATACATGACATGCTTTGTGTACTACACATCCTATATTCCCTTTACATTAATTCCTACTATTACATGATATATTTATTGTAGCACAATCTTCTTATATAACAGTCATGGCTTAGTGGTAAGTCATGCAGACTACTGTTTCCAAGGTCCTGGGTCCGGGACTGATAGTGGGATTTTATTTTGCTTTTGAGCAGACTACAGGACCTGTCATTCAGAGTGACTAAGGCACTTTTAAGCAGTTGTAACCAGGTTAGCGCTGGTTTGCGCGGAGCTCCCGCATGGACACTGGCATTCAGCTCCGCGCATACCCGCTTACAACCGCTTAAAAGTGCTTACTCTTGCGCACACCTGCGCTATTTTCTTTGAAAGAAATGAAAATGGGGAGACAGGAAAGTGGTGAAAAAGGGGTCACAAAGAGGGTAAGACAGTAGGGAACCAAGCTTGGCATTTGCAGATGGGATGTAGGTAAGGTCCATAGCTGCCCATTTCTTCATCAGCAACAGCTGTGCATATGTTTGTAATTTGGTGTGACATTTGAAACCTTCCACCCCTGAGAGAGGTGTGAGGACAACAATAATACTTGTTGTACAGCCAATTGTAATTGACAGTTTCCATGTCCAGCAGACATGTGTGCGAAATGGGCAGCTATGTATGGGGCGTAATTTTTTTGTGGGTACAGAGTGCCTTTTTTTTTTTTTCAGGTGAGAGTGGTATGTCAGGTAAAGGAAGTCGGTATAGCTGGGGAGGTAGGTTGGGTAGGTCAACAGACAAGACAAACAAGATGCATACAGGGGCGGTGTATGACACGTGTGGGGGGGGTTACACAATTGACGGGGATGGATGTTTGGATATCTAGAGCCCATGAGCCCACAGATGGCAACAGTAGAACTGATATCCCCACCCATGAGCAGTTGCCACTGTGCCTTCACTGCCCAGGATGGGACTGTGCTGGGGGCTGTGTAGGCTGGGCAGCAGGCATGCCCGTTAGTTGTGCCACCTGTGCCTCATGCTGGCGTAGGGGCCCAAGAACAGCTTCCTGGATCTCCCTACGCACCACAGTCTGGACACTACGGAAGGTGAGTGGTTGTTCTCCTCCGGCCACACTTGCAGAGGGGGGATGAGCCCCATCCCCTGCAGCACTTCCACCCGCAGGTGGCCACCGGAGGAGGGTCCGGACTGGGCACTACTGCCAGGTGCACTCGCCAGCTGAGGTGTGAGAGGTGGGTCCGCTGGAACCCACCTTCCCTGTCGTCCTATGTTTTGCATTATGTCATGACAGTTTGGGTTAGTAACATACAATACCATTCACAATTAGTTGTAACAGCATGCATTAGTATTCCCATTAACCAAACACCCAGATATTCAAACCATTGAACAGCAAACATAACACATGCATAATTTGAACAGCAATACACAGTCCAACAACATGCAGGGTTGATTGATGGCAACAGGCCATCAGGTTTGGATGTATGAACAGGGCAGATGCATCAACGTACATGCAAATATGTATGACCCAACAGGACAAATGTCCAGGGGTGTTAATTGTGATTGCACATACCAATTTCACGTAGAATGGATTATATGTGGTTATAGGGTAGGGTGAAGAAAATTTAATTAACACCTTCAAATACACATTCCAGCTGCAGGAACATTTTGAACACATTTTGCAGTTTGGTTCTGCTTGTCACATTCATTTCATTCTGTACTGACTGCAGTATACTTTATTCAGGAGTTATTACTACTTTATTGGTGGATTCATAACTCTTTCTCACACTCTCTCACTTGTTTTATTTTTACAATTCAGGATGGTACTTACTTCTAGGCTTTATTGACATGTTTGACCTGCAGTTATTGCAATCCTTTCCAACAGTCTCACTTCTGTCATGTTTCTGTATTTCAACAGGGATATATTTCACACGTGTTTTACTCAGCTTCTGCAGCTGTACTTTTCAGCCTGCTGCAGGTTTTGTACTATTATATTACAGGTGTGACATCTTTATTTCAGACTTTATTTCAGACTTTTTCATTTCTCTGTTTGGATTTCAGACTGCATCACACTTTTGTAATCAAGCAATACTTGCAAACCCTCTTAAACTGTTACTTGCACATTTTATTACTTAGTGACTACACTGCACTCTTTTGCTAACTGTCATACTTTTATATTTATTTACAGTTACAGGGAGAGGATTACTGACCTGCCTGGTGGTGCAACCGCACCAGCCTATCGCCATAGGCTCTACGGTTCACAGAACGGACACCTGCAGCTGTAATATAAATAAAGTAGTATTGGAATACACATCTCCATAATATCAGCTAGGTTAATTTCTTACATAAATAATTAGATGTAACTTACTCAGTAGTGGGGCGTTGGGCATTTGCCGGGCCTCCTGGATCCAACGGTTCAATTGGTCCTGCTTCCATCTCTTCAGGTCTGCATGGTGGTGATGGACCTGCTCACCAGTCCTTGGTATCCCTGTGGCACTGGTAAGATCATGAGCCAACCGGTCCCACGCCTCAGCCCTATATGCTCCCCACAGGACCTGGCCCTGCATGAGTTGGGCCTCATGATTGTGGACAAGGAGCCAAACCATATATTTGGACTCCTCAATGCCCCACCTCTGTGCTTGAAAGCAACTACCTTCACCTACACCTGACATTCTGGCTGCAAGTTGGTTCTACAATCAGTTATGCTGTGTATTCCTGCCTATGGGGCTTATATATGCCGTTTTTTCTGCACTTATCTGTGATTGGCCATTTCGGAATTGTATCAGCTTCACAAAGCCTGCTTTGTCATGCTCCTCTTTCTATTCATTCCTATATATTTGCTATTACTGCATTTCTAAGTACAGCTGTCATGGCTTAGTGGTTCAGTACCTTGACTATGGTGCATGGTATCCTGGGTTCGAACCTGGCCACTGCTTTTTATATTTTATGACTGTCTACACAGGCTAGGAGGTGTGTCTGTGTAAAGGCAGTTTTGTTACAGCTTGCTCAACGTTGCCCGTCGGTTAGCTTGTTGGCACGGTGCGCAGCTCCGCGCAAATGGGTTACGCTGGTTTATGCTTCATTTGGCTGTCAGCACGCATATTACGCTCAGCTCAGCTAGGGGGCACAAAGTTTCAGTGTGTTAAACCACTGCTCACCTATGGGCACTCATTTTGCACCTGTTAAACCACTGCTCACCTTCGGGCACTCATTTTACATCTGTTAAACCACTGCTCACCTACGGGCAGATGCACTCAACTTGTTAAACTGTAGCTCAGCTATAGGCACATCTGGCATTTTTTATTATTTTGTTATCTCACATTTCTTCAAAATAAATGACCCATTTCATTACATTTTACATAAAATATAATTTTATATGTGTACATATATGTCATGGAATTGTTTAGTGCTTATTTCACTAAAAATAAAAAATTGATGTTGTGGGGGCTCGAACCATGACTGCCTGCTCTTCAGCCGACGTCTCTACTGCTACGCTATTGCTTTTTGGCTTACTTTGCATATTTAGTTCTTATATGCTTTTCCACTGACTGCTAACTGTGGCTTAGCTACAGGCATAGCAAAACGAAGCACTCATGGGCAAACATCTTTACAATTTAAAAAAAATATAACATGTTCATTTATATATTTTATGTTCATGGTCTGTGGGGGCATGTGTTGTGTTGTGTTTATTCACATTTCCATGGACTCTGTCATGGGGGTTTACTTTTGGGACTTTTACTCTTCTGGGGGCGTGTCCGTTTGCAGGGCTCGGCCTACGGACATGCCCCCTACTGTCTTCCACAGACCGTGTAAGCCTTAGGTGTGATTCAGCATGCCCTCATGCATATGCATGACATGCTGACGTCACACCATTTAACTGCAGCCTCCGTGTTAGCCTTGTAACTCTTACACGGAGGCTTCGTGAATCCTGCCCAAATAGTAATAATTATTTACATTATCAAAGTAACCATTCACATTTTATGAAACAAAACATCCCAAAAGAGCAGTTCATTAGAGCATCATGCATGATTAGTAAAGATGCTGATTTTTTCCAAGAAGTAGAACACACAACTCATTTATTTTTACAGAGAGGTTATTATAAAGAATTACTGTATAAAATTGCATTTATAATAACTAACAGTCGTACAACTGATTTTCCTCCCATTTTGATCAAGGGGGTTAATGAACAAAGAAAATGTTACGTCTATAAAGTCCACTCCCAATGTGTTATAGAAATGTCAGTTGACAGTACAAAAGTCATTTCTGTTATAAATGACAACTGGAAAATCATTTCAGGTAATAGTGGTTTGAAAGAGATTTTAGGAGAAAAGCCCAATTTTGTACACAAAAAAATGAAATGATAATATTAAAGGTATTTTGGAAAATAAACAAACAAATGTTAACATTTTTATTTCCCAAAAACCTGAAGGAATGTACAAATGTCAAGAATGTAATGTTTGTAGGTACATACAAGAGGGACCTCACAATTATCTTAATTTTTTGAAATACACTATCCCAGACCCAGGTAGATTCAACTCAGTGCCTCTAATGTAGTATATATAGCTCCATGCTCAGGATGCTCTGCATATTATATAGGAATGACTACAAGGAATTTAAATAAACACATCTGGGAGCATTATTACGCTATAAAAACAAAAAAAATGATAATAATACATTGTATAGGCATTCTGTTAGTTGTACTTCCTATAAAAAAGTTCACTTTTTCAATTTTAGAGCACATTGAGTTAGGTTTAAGAGGTGGAAATGTAAAAAAAAAAATTAAAAAATAAAATTGAAAGAAAAGAGACTTTATGGCAACTGCAACTGGGAGCAGATAGTCCCCCAGGCCTAAAAGAAGTTATAAATATTAAATGTTTTTTAATAGATAGAAAGTTGGCTATCTGACATTTTAACAAATATGCAGTATGTTCTTTTAAGTTAATTGTGTCTTAATTAATTGTATAACTGATAGTAGGTGTGTTTTTAACATTTATAAGGATGATTTCATTAAGCTATTTTTACATTTCTGATGAAGTCTTTTTGATGAAAGCATCAATAAAGTCTTTTTACGCTAATTTAGAGGTATTCTTCTGAGTTCTACAGTGATTTTGTTTAGTTTTTTTGTTTTTGGTTCACTATTAGTCCATTTTTGGTAGAACCAGACAATCAAACAATAAATATAAATCAAATAAACAATGAAAATAGTTCAAAGCAGGATCATTACAACTTCTTGAACAGAAATAATAGTATAAAGTATGGTAATCTCAACTGAAAGGTAATGTTAAGAAGAACAAACACGCAAAAGGTGATAAAAAAAGTAAGCAGAGATCCCATACTAAAAGTAAAGAAGGCCTAAACAACATGTCTTACGTGGATTGACTCAGTGACCTATCTCTACACTTGGTATCCTAAGGACTGCAAAGAGGTGACCTGTGTCTAGCATACAAGGCATGAATATAGGCTCCCATTTTTTTTTAACTTCTGCTTCCAAGAAAAATATTGCCACACTCCAGACTATCTCTAACAGCATTTGATGATGCATTATAAACTCACCTCTCTGTGAGCATTACTGTATCACCCTAGAATAAGCCAAATGGCTACATAAAACAAAGATTTAACCTATACTTAGGATCTTATCATGACAAACTACTATAGCTCCACACATATACTCCCCTTGCATCCAGACTTCATGAAAAGAAAATCTCATTAGTCAACCTGAACCACTACTCCAAGCCACACCATCTCTTATTAACCCTGGCACCAAACTCCACAGCACTGCCAAGCTTCCTCCTCTCAGGTGCCTAGTCTTCGGCAAGCTCCTCCCATCAGTATTAAGAAAAATCTCACTCCAAATTCAGAATGTAACTAAAAACCACTTCTTCATCCAAGCTGAATGCTTCTGCTTCAACACAAAATATATTACCTAACCTTTCTTCTTTCCGAGTCTCTTCTCCCCTTTAAAGATTCATTGAAGATTGACCACTTTAGAAAAATTGGACTGTGTTTGTTCACTAGACTTTATACACCCACCATATTTTTTTCCCTATGTAATTAATGTAAACTACTGTTATTAGTTAGATTTTTGTATTTTTTGTTTGTGAAATGCTTTGCGTTTCACCTGGAATGAGCCTGAAATTGGTCACAATCCCTCAGTGCACTACACTGGTAAACAAATATAAAGAAATAAATATATAAATAAACAAATAAATACCAAATTGCAAGATGGAAAAATAGCAGGCGAAATTGTGGGATGATGCAAAGTTTGATGGAAGTAGGAAACACGAGCATTGAAAAAGATAGCCCCCGGGATTCATGAAGCTCAGCGCAAGGCCGGCATAAGGCCTGCGCCAGCCGTGCAGTGTATATATGGTGTAGTAGCACCATATGCATATTAATAAAGGTGCGCTGCCACCACATTCACATGCATAGGAAATGTGCGCGAGTGCATGGGGCATTACTAAGCTGCACCCGGAGGCGTGTCAATGTCGGCTGCGATGAGCAACCTAAACTGCTGAATATTATAGTCTGCCTGCAATAGTAATCGCACCTATCAGTGTCTATGGATAATGAAACGTATGCAAAGCATGCAAGACAGTTCCTGGCCACACAAAATTGAGAACCAAACAGAAATGCATGCAACACAATATGAGTTTCCGTCCATGGAACAAATGATATTTAAAATCATGTGTCCGTAATGTACTGCACTGTAAGTAGTTATACCCAGTGGAAGTGAAGCGCATCATGTCAGCGCGCCACCAATACACACATATAGCCCCATGGGCAGGGTCACCAGCAGTCCCACAGTGATAGTGATAGTACACAGCTGGGCAGTTGTGGCCATATAACAACCATAAAGAAACCTGACAGTCCATATTGTATACCAAACTCACACAAACATATGAATATTAAAATGTGCTATACACATGAACAGGAACGTAACCGGCACATACGCATAGGATGGTATATGCAGAACCGGGACATCCAAATGCAGAACCCATGCATGCAAATGCAATACGCAACATCCCCTGTATAGCACATAACCCGCACCCATGCCCGAATGTCCACCAAATCCCGCTACCAGCCTTGCGCAGCCGTACACCTACACATAACGAGTATTACCCATATGTAGTAGGAAGTATCGCCCTAGGCAGTGTCAGGATTGCAAATATGTATCCCACGTTTGTAAACATCCCATCACAGTTACGTAAATTCAAATGCCCGCACGTTCATGTATTGGCAAAATGTGTGTACATCCCGCATGGGATAAGTAACCTGTTGAAACATCAGAGTTGTTTACATGCCACGGTATCTAGTACTGTACACATCTGGACAAAACATGTATGTGTAGTCACGGTACTGTTCAGTTTCTAGACGGACATGCAAAACATACTACGCAGGATGAAACACCTGTCCACCATGCAGGTCTCCCCACTAGGGTTGCCACCTCTTCAGATGCCCAAGGTGGGACATCTTTTGTAGAAATGTGAGAATTTGCAGGATAAAACATAACCCCGGCCAGTGCAAAGGACAGAATTACACTTGTTTGCCAAAATAAAAGCTTATTTCATAGCATTTGAATTGATTGCTTATGCTATTTTATATAATAGTTAGGTGTTTCAGATACAAAATAACTGTATTATGCAACTATTAAAGAAAATAAGAAATATATTTTGTCTTAAAATCACAGGACATTTGCCATGTCTTAGGTTTTGTAGCAGGACACAACTGTCCAAAGTGGGACTTCCCCTCGCAAAGAGGGACAGGTGGTAACCCTACTCCCCACTGAATTATTGACAGTATATATTCAACTCAATCACATACCGACACCACCTCTCAACCTATTACAGCAACAAAATCTGGACAAAGCCTAAAATGATGGTGGACAAATAGGGACAGATGTAAATACTGCTCCCACAAACTTCGAAAGTTCACAGAATAATAGTATGTACATTAGCATGAAATGTTGTGAAGGATGTGGGGTAGTCCCCTAGTATTACAGAGGTCCATACATTTTTACAGTAGCAAACCTTCACATTTGTTTACTGTACTACTGCATACCTGTAGTTAATTCATAGTTAATTCATGTCCAAAATAATAATCCTTGTAGGAATGAATACAGGAAATAGTCAAATGTGAATGGGAACACCACTCACCGTGGATTATGTATTGTAACCACTCCCACCCATATTATGTATTGCCAAAACTATAAGCTGCAGACAGGTGCCCAAACACCTGTGTCTCCAAACACAGGTAAAATGTATAAAATGGACAAACTCTGTCCATGTGCTTTGTCTGACATTTGAACACGGTCAGGGCAGTACCGTTCACCAGGCGGAAAAGCCTAAACCCAGATCACCACATGAACACCCTGACAATTAAAGACTTGTATGTGTCAAGACTATAAGCCTTGGTGTTCTGTATATCCCTGCAGTGATTAAATATGCAGCTTGGGTCCAGAGCAGTAGGGAATAGGGAATGTGTAATATGTAGTACCGCATTTTTCCCAGCAGGAGAATGGATGCCTGTGTCGTAAGTGAAGCGGTGAGGCATATGTTAATGTAGCTATGTACTATGGATATGCATATAAATGAGTCAGAACACCAAAAGTATAGTGGTTACAGCATCCGGGCAACGTGAATGCAGTCCCGCTTCAACTACGACTACAGCACATATAATGTTAAAGTGTAATGAATGCGACTGTGCTGTACAGACATTTAAATATGTAAAGGTGAACGTGTGTTTCGCATATGTCCGTTAACCGGATTACAGATATTTTACTGGTACTGTCACAAGTAATAAAGCCCACATAAGCACAAAGACTTAGTAAACATATGTAACCCACAATAAGGATATGCAAGTGCGCCTGCGTGTGTGTAATCCGCTCACAGCATAGCAAATAAATGCTGTTTTCTACACGTAATGTCTATATATGGATATATACATTTGTGTATAGATATATATCCACAGACTTAAACTAAATAAATATATGAAATAAAGACTGTACAGACATATATATATATATATATATATATATATATATATATATATATATATATATATGTATATATACACAAACACATACAACATCAATTGATATATACATAACAAACATATAAACAAATGTCCTCGTAGATATAACACATGTACATAAATAGGTTACATCATAGCTAGTATGGATAGACATACAGACATGCAATTAAGGTAAATACACTGCTGCTTTCAAAACTATTGCCCAGAAAGTACCAGTGTGCCAGATCTGCAAGTCCTACTCTTTAAACATGGATATAGGTGTCCTTTGCAGGACCCCAAAAATTGTGAATCTATACAGGCACCGTTCTGTAATGATTGCTGCAAAGAAGTGTCATCCACAACTACAATATAGCTGTACATGCAACAGTAGCTTGTGCAAGTGTAATAACACATGGGTGGACAGAATGTATGACATATGTCCCGATACGCGGAGAGTGGATATTGCTTAGAAGTGTCGTCATACTTTATTATCGCTCACATTAAATATGTGTTATGACTACTGTGGAGGCATGTCAGGTCTGGGAATCATGGGTATGCAATAATGGGCCTAGGTGACTAGGTCTTGTTTGGCACAGATTTATGAGGTCCGCCCCATGGGAGTGATTAATATTCCTATGTGGGTATAGCAGACACCTATATCTTCCAAAAATGAAGAACCCATCTAATGGATATTTTGTAAACTATTGGGGGAAGACATAGGGACTTATATCAGTGTCTTGTAAGCGATTATCATGGACTTACATGCGTACGACTAAGATGGTAACCATACCTCTCAACCCTTCAGAATAAGACATCTGGACAAAGGCATTTTAAAATAAGTACACATAGGGAATATTTCAAATATTCTCCTTACAAAGTCAGAACGTTGATAGAATAATGGATCATTCATTAGTATGAATGTTTTGAGGGTTATTAATTATAAACTACTAATGTCTGTCATTATTGTCTAACCCCACAGTCCCTAATGACTTGCCACTAAATTACCAGAAAGGCACAATATTATTAAAAAAGGAACACAATTATAAGTCTAAGTTTGGGACATTTATCCAAAATGTGTACAGTTGAGAGGTATGAAGGTAACCCTGACCTAAATAAATGTACAGAACTAGTGAGATTAGGTGGACAGGTGTGAAGAAAGACGTGATGACAAATGACAAAACATGTATAAGTCAAAAGCATGTACCACGATAAATGTGATGAATACTTATGCCCTGTGATAGTCAATGTGGAAGGTTAATAGAAACAACATAAATGTGTCCCTCAGGGTGTTATGCAGTGTCCCCGATACAGTGTTCAGTCTCCCACACTCGCATGTGAGTTCTGCCACTGACGGAAAGCGCAAATACCGGCGAACACATAAGGTACATGATAGCAGAATATGTTTTGATTAGCACCTGTTGGCTTTTGTGAGGAACACAACACTCTGGGCGGGTGTGTCCTACAAAAGTAATGTAATGACATCTGGCCTGTGATTTCTTCATATATTGTGTGTAGTGGTGTAATAAAATGACATATCTTGTATCAGAAACAGATACATGTTATAGGAAACAATATTATCGACTATACTACTACAAGACAAATCTGAAGGTATGAAAAGCACTGAAGTAGTCAGTTTAGTATTGACCGCAAGTATGTGTTGACTTGTCAAATGTCACAGCTGTACATATAGTTCCTATAGGGCTGTCACCTCTACAAATGATGAAAGTGGGAGCTGCTCTGTAGAAATGACAGATGTAGCAGGTCAAAATATATCTACAGCCATGCTTACTCCACAAATAGACATATTAGCACACAGCAAAGCTTAGGCCAGGATTCACAAAGCCTTGGCCGGCATGTACGAGGAGAGTAAGAGTAGAGCAAGGCAAGATGTCTGCCGAGCTATTCAGCAATATCCTGTAGGGGCGTGTAACACAGCCCCTAAAATGAACGTTGCATGGACAATGTTAGGATATGCAAATTACCCCATTTGTAGGTGAAAGCTATGCAAATGATGTAAAATTTGCGATACATGAAACAGTAAGCTGTCCGTGCAAGAGTAGAGTTATGTGCAGACATGTACACAGATGTTAACCGAGTAACGTTCTGCAAGTAGCTAAACAGAGCAATGTCATCTGCAAATAAAGGATGGATTTAGTTGAAGAAGCATGCCAATGCCCAAATATAAGGCCAGTGGCATGTTTTTCCATTGGAAATTAATAAAACTCTAGTTGTCCTCCCCCGATCTCCGGTGTTTAAGCATAGCGCAGCAGCGCGAATACACACTGCGTGTACAAAGCAAGACAAATATGTAAAATATACATACAAATTGTAATGTCAGTTAAAAGTTAGTTCGCCATGCAGGTGAATGGCAAGCTGAAGACAACATGGCTACTGAGTAGTGGTTGCTATGTAAGGAAGCGCACTCTCAGAGATGTAACCAAGCATTAGTAGGCAATCCTATGCAATTGAGGCTGAGGATAGTGAAGCACAATTTGTCATGCCATATGGGCCAAGCCTCTACAGTGTAAGAGTAGGTTAAGGGGACTATCAGCGTAGAAGATAGGTGACATCATGAGTGTGTATGTATAAAACACTGTAATCTTATTGGAGCAGTGTGTCACATGTTTGCTGTCAGTGACTCATCAGTGGAAGAGGCGTGTTATGATTTATCCTAGGTAAAGTCAGGAAACTGATGGTGTACGCCATGGATATCACTGAAGTTTCTTGCAAACCTGCTGAAGTGTGTTTGCTCCCGTGCACGCCTGTAAGCCCGAGTAAGCATGTGTTCACGCGTGTCTACCCGTATGCGCGCGTTGAAGAATGAGTAAGCTAGTGTAAGATTGTTGCAGCCCGTGTAATGTTGTGTAAGCCACTGTAAGTGTTTGTACGCATGTATAAGCCTGTGTGCACGTGTAGAAGCGGATGTGCACTTCACTGTGCTCCTATGCGTGGCGCCGCTCACTGTGGACACAGACAGTGAAAAGGAAGGTAAACAAATAGCAGTAAGTTAACCAAGGAGAACTACAACAGCTAGCAGGTGAAAACAATCAGACTGAGTATATTACACAGCCAGTACAGTAGGCCAGCACAGCACAGCACGTACAACTCTACAAATAGCATTCCACCGTGTTTTCTCAGACACACTGCAACACTGTAGTATACTAAGAGAAGTGAAAACTGTAAAAGCTTAACTGACACAATATAATGTTAGGGGCTGCCATTGCTATTATACATCAACATATGCAACATGTGGAGGGTAGTGCCAATGTGAATGCTACTCAGCAACACACAGTGAGTAGACGGAGAAGAGTGTGCAGGCACAGGGTAACCTACCAGGGGCTACATGAGCTGGAGACAGTAGAGCACTATAGAGTGGACAGAGACCTCCTGCAGAAGATTGTGGAGCTGTGCAGGCCATGTCTCACACACAGAACCAACAGAGGGAAACCTGTCCCAGTGGAAACCAAGGTATGTGTTGCCCTAAGGATACCAGCATCAGGTACCTTCCAGAGATCAACTGGTGATATGATGTGGATTTCACAAATATCAGCATCCAGAGTACTGCACCAGTTCATGAATGCCATGTCAGCACATGTCAGTGATCATGTATATATCCCCAATTCCCATGAGATATTGGGCAGCAATATGTGTCTTTTCCACACAATAGTGGAATACCCTGAGTACTGTGTGCAATACACTGCACACACATATGCATCAAAGCACCAGCCAGTGAGTGTGGTAGGGCCCACATCATCCACAAGGGCTTCCCCTCCACGAAGTGGCAGTTTGTGTGTGATGGTCAGCCCATAATACTGAATGTGTGTGCTGGATGCCCTGGAAGCTGCAATGCTTCCTATATGTGGCATCTGACGCAGCTGTACAAAACATTTGGCAATGGGGACAACCCTCATTGTCACCTAGTGGGGGATGCTGGATGTGCAGTTCAACTGTGGCTGATGACACACATCAGAAATGCACACACACATGAACAGGAATGCCATAATGAGGCACACACACAAACAGAAACTTTAATCTAGCATGTGTTTGTGTCGCTCAAGTCACAGTTCTGGTTCCTGGACACATCTGGTGGAGCATTAAAGCACTTGTCAACTACATGTACCAGAATTGTTGTGGCCTAGGTCATCTGTGTCACACACACACACACACACACACACACACACACACACACACACACACACACACACACACAAAACAGTTTATATACATAGTGTGAGTGACTGTTCATGTATTTGTATTACTGCAGAACAGTTCAAACACAGCAAAGTCTGTCAATAATGGACATTCATCGTAGTTGTACAACCACCTTGGAGGATATGCATGCAGAACTCTCATTGCTTATGTGATACAGTGATGTACTTCAAAATACCATTGTAAATGCAAATATCAAATGACAAATGACATAGCACTTGTCTATATGCACACATTGTTACCCATTATACATATTGGGGTGTAATACTTATGTGTTACTGTTGGTATAGTATGTGTAGTAAATGTGGATAACTAACTCTTTTTAGCCTTATAGGTTTACAGCATGGGTTGGATAACTCGTATCTGTCTGTATGATACCCTTGTGTAGAATAACTGTGTCATGTGCAGAATGCACTGTAGGCCACAGTATGAATTCCCAGATGTGGACAGGAATATCCCTATTGTCTTTGCTTTAACTAACATGGCTATATGTCAAACAGTAATGGTCCCAGCAATGTGTGGCGGTCAATACCAGTGTGTACTGGTATAGTATAGTACATGTAGGATCCACATGCTACTGTGTGTCCTACATGTGTGGGTCAGTTGTGAAGATAACATATAACAATTGGTTATTCAGACTGTTGAGGTCGTGTCTACTACCATAATGCAAAACAATCACAGATAGTAACAGTATCACCCACAGCACTGTGTAAAACCATAGCAATCACACATGTGTAGACAAGTACAACAATATGTGCAGTATAATGCATACTGGCCACCAATAGAGACTATGAAGTGTTAACAGTGTGTAATACAGGGCATGTCACCATTCCAATGTGTCCACTATACATGTACATGCAGACAGTGCACCTTCACCATGTTCACATATAAATACATGAAAATCTGTACTACACACATCACACACGTACTGCACACTCTGAAACACATGCTGCCAATACTACACACATCAGTCAAATGGCACATGGATGTATAATACATCTTCAGAATTAACAGTGCTGTACACTATACTACATTGATGATCATAGCTGTAATGCATCATGCCTGCTTACATACACCTAGAAGGAATTCACACTTTGTGTTAACAACATTTTAACATTATTACAGTGCTATGAAGCCACTCTGTGCATCAGCATCATGTTAGTCTGTACCTGCATCAATGTTATACATTACAAGAGGTGGCACAGGTGTCATCATATGCACAGGGTATGCAGTTTCTTTTCCAGAGCCTGTCATTGAGCCATCCAATCAACATGTATGTATCTGTGTGTGTGTGAGGGACAACAGGTTTTGCATGGCCCAATGTTGATGCAATGTGTGTGTGTGTGTGTGTGTGTGTGTGTGTGTGTGTGTGTGTATTAACCCTAGCTGTTTGTTTTATGTGTGTGTCTGCATGTACACAGTTTCAGCATGTGTCAGCCATAAACTGGAGGTTGTGGGACAGTTACAGACTGTACCTGCCAGGCTGTACAGATCGCCATTTCTGGCCATGGACACCCCTCCATGCATTCAACAATATTCTAGTCCTGCACCTGGCAATGTATACACACAATGTATAACCTCATCTGCATAGTATTGTCATTTAATACATAGTTATATGAGCCATACTCATCCTCCAAAGTAATAACCACTGCTGTCTGCTGCTGAGATGTACACACGACTGTTTAAAGCTGCTATACTATCATTGTTTTCAATGTCCCTTGTAATACCCAGCAACAAAATAACTGGTCACTACACAACTATAACCCAGGATCACTACAGCACACAGTATGTACACTATCACAGAACCATAGCAAATTTAGATACATCCAAGGTGATCACGAACAGATAATGCAGCACATTCAATAGTGTTAATATCCACATACATATTACAAATAGATATATCTATATATATATATATATATATATATATATATATATATATATATATATATATATATATACACACACACACACACACACACTTGGCAGGGCTGGGAGTTGAACATACACCTAACTACCTTATCACACTACAGCATTACGCATTTACAGAATGCGCTACCGAGATTATTGAACACAGCACTCCCAGAGGCATACTTCTAGGTGGGTGACATCATCCGCAAAGGCAAAGACGCGGATAGGGAATGTATGTGTTGTGAGGCATCTAAAAGCATTACTGTATCCCCAGGCAGCTGGAAACACACACACACACACACACACACACACACACACACACACACACACACACACACACACGCACACACACAATTGGCAGGGCTGGGAGTTGAACATACACCTAACTACCTTATCACACTACAGCATTACGCATTTACAGAATGCACTACCGAGATTAATGAACACAGCACTCCCAGAGGCATACTTCTAGGTGGGTGACATCATCCGCAAAGGCAAAGACGCTGATAGGGAATGTATGTGTTGTGAGGCATCTAAAAGCATTACTGTGTCCCCAGGCAGCTGGAAACACACACACACACACACACACACACACACACACACACACACACACACACACACACACACACACACACACACACACACACACAATTGGCAGGGCTGGGAGTTGAACATACACCTAACTACCTTATCATACTACAGCATTACGCATTTACAGAACGCGCTACCGAGATTACTGAACACAGCACTCCCAGCGGCATACTTCCAGGTGGGTGACATCATCCGCAAAGGCAAAGACGCCGATACGGAATGTTTAGAGAGTGAGCAGTCTGAAAGCATATTACTGTCCCAAGGTAGACGTAGACAAACACATGGCAGTGCTGTGATCAAGGCAACTAAATATCTATGGGGCACTACAACACTACATAGATACGGGACGCGCCACAGACAGTACACCCTTCGAGACAGCAACCAGTGTGTTCAATGTAGGCATCCATCGTGACATTGAAAATGGGCATCTTTTGCCTGGATGACCACCATGGCTATAGAGGATGTCAATGGCCATGTCCACACACTTAGTATCACACGTCTGTTTGGAATGTACTGTGTGTCCATCTACACAACGGCGTACTGGGCATGCTCACACACTTAGCAGTTACAAAGGGCCGTCTGGCATGCACACGGATTCTAATCATGGAAGTGCGCAGTTTGGAATGTACTGTGTGTCCATCTACACAACGGCATACTGGGCATGCTCACACACTTAGCAGTTGCAAAGGTCGTCTTGCATGCACACGGATTCTAAACACAGAAAGGCACAGTATGGTGTTACTGTCCCCACGTACATGAAGGCCACTCACATGTATTGACCAGTACACACTCAGGAGCTATCA
This sequence comes from Protopterus annectens, assembly GCF_019279795.1. Taxonomy (NCBI): domain Eukaryota; kingdom Metazoa; phylum Chordata; order Ceratodontiformes; family Protopteridae; genus Protopterus; species Protopterus annectens. The sequence goes on from NC_056729.1 coordinate 205,137,412, forward strand.
CAGTTCTCTCAGGTGTAGATCACAGAGGTACACACCACAATCTACAATGTAGCCATCACACATCACCATGTCATTGGACCAGCAATACACAGCCATACATTAACACAACACCGTGTGACTCATGACCAGTGGACTGTACATAGGTCTACAGAACCTGTGCAGACTACACATGTACCGACAGGGTTCCATCATGTGTTATGCATTGCAATAATACCACTGTACATAACCAGGTCGACTCTACACATACCAGGGGCCCTGGGTCTTACACAGCTGTGACAGATGACTGTCACTTTACACCAACGAACACACATGTTTGGCTATGTCATACATGTAATTGCAGTGCATATGTGCATGGACCAAACACACAACACATATGTACATAGCATAGCTTTTGCTGTCCTCTGTGCAGACAAGTGGCTACAGCAATCATATGCACACAAATAGAAGGTGGGTCCATGGCTGTTGAATGCTAACAGTACATGAGGTAGCAATGTTGACCGAGGACACATTCCCTCTGTACTAGTTACCTATGACACCCATCATATCATACAACAGTCCATGTGTTATGTATGTCAACACACATGTCCACCAATTGCAATACATACAAACATGGGTACATGACAGGCATGTAGGACCAACACACATGTACAATCTGTAGTGTGCATGCAGCTACCATGCATGTACAATAGCTGATGTAAGTAACTCATCTGTGCCTAACTACAACATGCAGCTGCAATGCAGCCCCATCATTGACACTTGTATATGGTGACATACTGACAGTACGGTAGGATGTACAGCAGGTATGGATGGATGTGTGTACATAAAGTGGTGATGCACCTGTGTAGATGGATGTTTGCCAGGGACGGCTCACAGGTGTGTCACACGCCATCCAACCATGACATGTGCAAACAGTACGCTATGTTATCGTTACTTGACGGTGGAGACATAACACCTACACAGCGGTCAGGTGTTACCGACAGTACGTCACTTGACACCTGTAACACTTACATCCTCCCATGTGCATATAGCAGCACAATTGCCAGAGGTAGTGTTGGTACACATAATGCGGCCAATACTGCTGCATGTCTGTCAGACGTATCATCATATAGCAGGTGTATCATTCACAGTACTGCCATGTGTGTTTGCTTGTGTGACCATATATGCCACATATGGTGTGGAATACAACCCAATTGTCACACACCCCTGTACACTGTTGTAGAGATCTGTACATACTGCAGTGTGGAAAGCATGACGTAGGCAGGTGTGGTGTGTGTATCACACACATCAGCTATCCAAATGTGTATGACATTTGTGGTCTCCACAGTGTGTGTGTGTGTGTATGTAGGTATGTATGGCTGTCTGGTGCATGGAGTGAGGGTGTATGCTACCATACAGAACACACAGGATCCCTAACCCCTCATGGTGATGTAGTCTACTACCCTGTTGATGCCATCGGTCTCAGCCACACTGGCTACCTGTACATGTTCTTTCTCTGTGTCGCATTGTGTGGGTGCACAGTACTATGAGGGTGATGTCCACATAGGCAACGGTCCTCACCTCAACACTATGGGGTGTGCGTTAAAGTGATGTTGACCCCATTAGTGTGAGCATGTTCCTGTAATGTGACAGGGTATTACTGCTACACAGTGAGGCCTCATGCTATCAAGTGGCCACTAACATTATCATTGGCCAGACCGCTGTGTACAACCCCTGCACCATGTCAACATACCTGTGATGTGACCTGGTATGGATGTCACGTCTCTAGCCACTGTAGCCTATTAAACTGCCCACATGCTTCTGGATCAGTATATGTGTGGACATCTGTGGTATGTTAGACTCTCAGTCAGGCTGAGGCTACGTTTAGCATGCTGATATTGCCATATGTGCTTGTGAGTACTCCACAGTTACACATGGGAAACTGCAAACAGTGCTACCTGTAGGCACATGCAAATAGACCATAAGGAGGGAACCAGGGCATCATTACCAACATACTGTTACTGTTGTTACCATGACACATACTGTGAACATATAACAATGCATGCTAAACCTGTACTACATGGTATGTCTGGTGCGTGTCAATAGTACACAACTAATGTAATATACACGTCTCTCACTATTCTCACACAACTATTGTAATATACACTTCTCTCACTATTCTTACACAACTAATGTAAATTACACTTCTCGCTATTCTGTTCACCCTGTGCATCAGACCATTTGAGCATGTCCCTGCATCGATGGTGTGGATGACAGGGATGCAGCACAGGCTTCATCATATGCACAGGGTGATAATGTTTGCCAGGGGCATAGGCTGCACTAATGGATGACATCATGTGTGTGGGTAAAGGCCAGTGATATGATTGGACATGTCTGTTCAGTATGCATGTGGTTGTTGTTGTGCCCTACAGATGTCTTTGCTGTGTGCTTGTATGTGTGCACATAGTTCTGCCTTTTGTGAGGCCTACACAGGGTATTATTGACAGCTGCAGATTGTACAGACCAGGTTGTACAACTCACTGTGTCCAGCCACGGCCATGTGACCTGTGCCTGCCAGGGGTTGCACGGGCACTATGAGGCGGAGGTACAGATTGGCTACTGTCTGATGACACATGTCCGCTGGAACTGTGTCCCCACTGGGAACATCCAGGGCCACGTCTATGTGGCCTTCTGTGTCCTGGTGTGGACAACACAGCACCAGCTGCACTGCTACTGCTACCAGCACTATGGAAGTGGGCATGTGAGGTGGCACGCTCACGTTGACCTGCACTAGGTGGTGTGGCTGGTCTACGTCCACGTGGCCTATGCCTCACTACTACCAGATGTTCCAGCACAGACAGCTCACACTCATGGATTGCCATGCCACGGTCAAGGCTTCCAACCATGTCACCCAATCGCCTGTCAAGAACATCAGCAATCTGCTGTTGAGCATTTGCCAATGCCTGGATGTTGTCATTTAGGGTACGGATAGCAGCCCTCTGCAGTCTCTGCCGTTCACAGGTCTGCCGTTCAGCACGTGCCTGTGCCACCATTACAGTCTGGAACATGCGTCTGGTGATACCAGCTGCTGCAGTCTGTCCTGTATGTGCATGTCTGCCAGAGGTCCTCCTATGAGCAGCACCGGCCACATGCCTGTGTGGCACATCTGCAGTCATTACACTGACACCATGGTGTTTAGACACACCTTATGTAGCCACCACACATTCCTGTTCCACGCTAACAGATGCTGACTGTCCTTCCTCTATGGCCACTGGTGATGCGGTATGTGTTGGCAGCAGAACTGTGTGCGGGGAAGAGGGGGGACATAGCTGGGATGGCAACCGTTGGCACAGATTCAGCCCCTGACAACCCTGCCTGTACCTCATGCATATGTTCATCACTGCTAGTATCTGTGGGGACACTAACATCAGATGGACCGCAGGAGGGTAACGCACCTACATCACCTGTGAATGCAAAGAAAGACTCTAAATTACAATAGACACAGACACACACACACACAGACACACACACAGACACACACACACAGACACACAGACACACACACAGACACACACAGACACACACACAGACACACACACATACACACATACAGACACACACACACAGACACACACACACACAGACACACCATGCATGTGATTTGACAGATGGCATGCAGCATGCCTGTGGTACAGCAGAGGGCATGCAGCTCAGACATTAATAGTGTTAGTAAGCATACCTCTTTGGGGTGCACACTACAGCAAGCAGGTGTCATATCAGTAGCCATGCAGTTCACACAATCATGGTAGTATGCATGCATCCCCGTGATACACCATGTGGACCAGAACAGGATAACAGTACACATGGCTGATGTGACCTTGACATGTACTCTGCTGACGTGTGCATTAACATGCATACATGTCCGACACAATGGTGTCCTGACACATGTACAGCATCGTAAAGGGCATCACATTGTGGTGTTGTCTGTATGCCCTACAGATAGAATGTATGTTTAGCAAATGTGCATGAGCATGGAAGGGTAGTGTGAGCCATCTACATTGCTATACAGTGTGTAGTACAGACACGGTGCTATTGCATGGCATCTTGAGGCATCTATATTGCTGTACAATGCATAATATGTACACATTGCATAGCCATAACTGCATGCATACCCATGACATAACTGTGGAGTGTGACCTACGATGCTGAGGTGTATACACACCAAACCATGCTGTGTCAAGTGACAGGTCACTGGAGGCCTGCAGCTGACACCCCTGCACAACAACTACAGGGTCTTAGCTGCCTGGCAACCATGTCCACACATAGCGGACATGTCAATTCACCATTTCTCACATGACATTGATGTACCCCACACACACGAGGTGCACAGCTAATGGTGATGTCCTACAACAGCAAGGGAAATGCACAGTATCTGTGGCCTGATGTGGCGTCAATGTCTGTGAAGCTGTACAGGTGACTACTGTCATGCTATGACACAGTCGTGATGTTCAACTGATCTTATATGGTAGACTTCAGTGACACCTCCACTAGCTGTGCACAGGCTGTTAGGATGTCCAGTGTACCACATCAACTGTATAATCAGTCAACTAAGGCTATAAGTGGACCATGTGTGGACAACGTGCAACAGGGTGTATACACATCACATCTACTGTGTGGCTACGTGTCTCTGGCCATCCCCCATGGCCATGTGTGCACATGTGTTGGCCAAATGTGTGTGATGGCCATCTATCTCACATGTCTGTGTTGTCCCATATGACATACACCCATAGATGTCAGATATGTCACCATCCACAGGGCTATGCAGACAACGGGTTGTATGTTTGGTATGTGGGGTATGGGTCATGGGATAGTGTGATAATATTGCAGCCAGAACACTACCTATCTGGGACATGTCAGATGGCACATCACAATGTGTGCACCCAATGCAGGGGCATACAACACAATGGTGACACCTGTGGGCTGCCCATATCACAGCTCACTGCGAGGTACTGTTTGCGTACCACACATGTTGTTCCAATGCATACTACATATGCCTCCATTGTAGAACACCTCCACCGTTGTATGCACAGCTGACCACACGTAGCAATGACAAATACTGTGGTTTCAAGTCGGTGTATCATTTCGTTTGTATATATTGCACATGGGTGGCCTGTGTGAATGATGGGTGCTGTGACCTGTATATCGTGACTGGAATGAACATCAAGTGTGCAAGTGTTAACTGGCCACATGGCAAATAGATCTATGCTTTAACATGCCTGATACTGATGACAGTCTTACCTGCAACAGACTCATGTCTGTGCGGCACGCCAGAAGTACCTGTATAGGGGTGACACAGCAGTATGACCATTGTCCATGACTGTATGACAGCCACAGGGTGCACTGTGCATGTTAACACATTCGCCTGTATAATAGCATATAGCATGCACATGTGTGCATACACAGGGTAGCATACTGTAGAATGCAGCATGTGTGTCCACATACCTTGCATATGTTGTTACTTTACATAATGTACAGTGACACATGCAACTAAATGGGATATAATAGCCATATGTGAAGTACTGACTTACCAGGCAACTCCAGGCTCATTGGTTGGGAGCACCCACCTCCACGATGGCAGCTAGTGTTTGTGGATGCTGTTCTGAGGGTGTCCCCAGACTGGCCAGTAGCTCCTCAGTGTTTGTGAGTGGGGTCTGGGTTGGTGGGGCCCACCACCTGTTCCACCTTGTTCCCTGGCAATTGCAGTGGCATGCTGTTTTGCATGTCGTATCAAGTCTGTGCAGTGTCTGCGCACCTGCTGGTAGGTGCGGTTATGGCCACCCACATCGTTCACCCTCCTGCGAAGATCCTGCCACAGGTTGTCCCGCTGCTGGGCATGCTGTGGCACATGGCTGAACAACACCTCGTAGTTCTCATGGAGGTACGGGATGAGGACATCATCCTCCTGGCGGCTGTATTCTGGAAGGCGTGTACGGGGCATTATCTGTAAGACATAATGATGGTGACAGGTCACAGTTTCAGAGATGTACAGAGATACTGCTGCACATACATTTCTATGACATCTAGTACATCTGCACAGTTATCTTTGCAAATCATCATGACACGGACATGACTGACGTGTTTGTGTCACACACATGTAACACCTGTTGTGCATTGGATATCATCACCATATATGTGCGTCACCTCATTACAGTGTTCATACTCCATGTGAATGCTGTCTTGATGTGGGCATGTCTATTTGCCTGCACTGGTGTTCTTACCTATCTGCACATGCCTGGGTGTGTCCACGGTAATGCTGTTGACCTTGATGCTGTGTATATGTCACATATCAACACAGACACAGCCTTAATGGACTTGAGCAGTAACAATGCACAAATACGCATGGAAACCTGTACATGCATGTGTTTTGCCATATACATCTACACAGCACTGTACAGCTGTTCAACATCCTGCCACGGATCGCCTGTGTTGCACATGTGATAGACATGGGACAATGGTTAGTCGGACGTCATTAGCAGGGATGGTTATGAACCATAGCATGTATGGGCAAGGTTTCCTAGCTGTAACAGATAGCCATTATGTCACCGCGAGGTGCATCAGTGCCACATTACTGATCCAGACAGTTGATACTACATCTACCATGCGGCCATCACACCATGTATGACTGGGATGACATGTGCAGCTTTGATGGACAGGGTGCATGGTTTGGCGGGAGTATGTCACATGTATGGCACAGGGATCTGTCCAGCATGTGGCGATCCTAGTATTAGGACGGTGGATGTCCATGACGTATATCTTACAGATCAGGATATGGACATGTAGCATGTCCATCATCATGATGTAGCAGATGTCTTTATGCAAGGTAGACAGCATGCTGCATAGTGGAGGTGAGGATTGTGAAGGCTGGTATCGCCCATCCAAGCATGGCCATTACCCCTTAAAGGTGATATGTGATCCAATATTGGTCACCCCAGTGCTGTATATGCCTGTCCAATGATCTCCGTGCTCATGGATGGCACCCTGTCATGACATGGGTACCTCGTATGACTACCTAAGGGGCCTGGAGACATCACCAAGTCAGGGAGGTGTACTGCACAGCACCATCCCTTACACAGTGTCCATAATGATGACCACAGCCTAGGTGGTAGTTAATGGGTACAGGGATGTTCACCTAGCAGTCACAATGCTGATATCATCCATCAGAATGTGCACATATGTCACACACCTCACCCACACAGTCCATTCCATATGTTGTTCACAACACTGACACAGCTATTCCTCATAGGTCATGGCCATTCACATCCTTACATACAGAGATGCCTAACATTTGTCTGTGTGGTATGGGCTACAATGAGGGTTGAGTACAACACATTAACCCTGTTCTACTGTAGCTGGCACTGGTGTGATATGCACATGTCACTCTGGCACCATTTGTAGTTGTGAGTCTGTCAACAGGCCACTGGTAGAACACTCCTGTGACATGCAAAGGTATTTGTAATCAAACATCCGTACTGTCTTGTACATCTGTACTGCTAACATCTACAGTGATAATGGTTCATGGACATGCACACCATACTCAGCAGGGTTATAGTGCGGTGCCACACATTATGACTGTCGTCACCACTTGTGGGTTGATATTATCCAACACCCTATCTGTATTTTATGGTTATGCTAGGCACTTGTTCGGAACTTGTGAGCATGTCATGAGCTACTGATTAATATAGCACCCATTCCACACCATTTCCCACAGGTACACTGGCTGTCCTAAGATTTCCAGCTTGCTTATGGTACAACAGCTGTTGTACACACGTAACTCACATATCCTGTGAGACATGGTTGTATATACAGGCATGTCCAACTGTCACGTACCACTGCTATTGCCTGTCTATAAGATGGATATGTCGTACATGTGACAATAGAGCAATTGTCTCATGTACACATTCACTGCTCACCGCCCAACATACGACACTACAGCCTGTGGGGGATGCACTTATGCAGCCCTGCTGGGGGTAATGCTGTCACCAACCCTGACTGCACCTGACAGTCATGTGGGGATGTGTAACATTCGCAACACACCCCACTCATCACATAGTCTCACATGATCTCTACCACAGGCCACACATACAAGGACAACGTGTGCAGTACCTCTCCATACTCTGTGTAGGCACCAGAGGTAGCCCCCATACGGGACACAACATCACCAACTTATAGCCCACAGACTCATGTGTGCCCGTCACATACAGCCAATAGTGTGTTATAACATACACAACACACCAGTCATAGGTGACTCTGTAGGCGGTCACACTGCAGTTCCACACAGCAGGCTACACAAGGCGATAGTTGCTTACATCTTGCTGTCGGGTAACTGGTTCTGCAACATAACCTATGCACCCATGCCACACCTCACCAGGTACGCTGTGACTTGTCATTCTCCATGTTAGTGTGACTGCCCTGAGATGCCACTTCACAGACTACGTGTGCAGGGACATGCAACAGCTCACCAGTCTTGTAGCCCGGAAGGTGTGGGCCAAGCCCTGGGGAGCATTATGCATTCATCCAGACCCGATACCACTGTACAATGACTGACTGTGTCACTTCAACAGTTGCCTATGCTTCTGCTGTCATTCCACAGGCATCTGGTATCTGTCCGCTTTGACTGACCTGGTCAAACACAATGCTTTGGCACAGATGACCTGCACCTGTCAGCCCTGGGTGTACAGCTCACATGTATGTCTCTTGCTGCTTCTATACTGCCTGTCTTGCACAGTTTCCAATAACAGTCACCAGCAGAACGGGAAGTGGCAAGCAAGACATGGGGTCATGTGACACAATGCTTGCATCTGCCTCTGTGATGCACGCAGGCAAGGCACACCTTAGAATGCACCACTCCAATATTTCTGCAGTGACTGGGACCTGCCTCTAGGCTCTGCAGAGCACACCTGCAATGACAGGTTATAGACAGACCATACCTTTCAGGCACATACCTGGACTGGCACACCCACAGCTGAGGTGTTCCCACATCCCACTATGTTGTACACACATCCTGGCTAGTGACTTAGCACAATGCATCAGAGGTGCTCCATGTGCAACTAACTGTGTCCGGAACCGCTATACACATTGTAACAAGCTACAGATTCCACTACATACCCCATGGTTACCAGACCTCATTTGTTGGTGTACTGGACAGTAGGGCTTAGACAGCTACTACTGATGTGTGACTGACACTAACCCACACTTAACTGGGATAGCCACTCATGTACCGACACATCCATGAGTCATAACCTCCACTCGGCTGGATAAACCCATACACACCACCTCCAAGACCAACATTAACCTTGACATGAACACTACCAACATGTGACTGGTGTTCCACACCTGTGGTCATCCCCTCATTGGTAGATTCCCAACATATGCTAATCAACCTTGTTAGCCACATCCCGGCACCACACCCTTCATGGCATACACAGTACATGAGTACTACAACACCTACTACAGATGTCTTATGACAGCGGTTGTTAATGTCATGACACCCGTGCAGATGGACAATGCACATACAAATGCTGCAACATACCCCAGTGCACTTCAGTAGCATGTACACAACTGCATGGTTCATGCTGTGCCACACAGAGCCATGATGGTACACACCAGATAACAGACGCTACTCTGGTGGTCAAGTTCCATGGACATAATGTACAACAACAGGTGGAGGCTGTTGCACAGTGGTGTACAATCCCATGGGTGGGGTAGCTCACAGGTCAGCCTCGGTAGGGCCACAGGATCCCTCATCACATACTCCATGACTAGCTATGTAAACATTACTGCAACACATTCCGGGGTGTACCACAAGGCATTATGGTGGTATGTCAGTAGTCAATGGCAATACCCACATCTGCTCTCACATACAACAGTCACTCAGGAACATTACAGACCCAGGTGATGTTGGCAACATGCTGGTGGATGGATTCAATGCTAACATTACACCCTCTCACTCACTACAGGGCCACAATCCATGCAGGAACATTGTGGTGTCCCTGCGGTCACACCTATACAGTACTAACCTGCACTCTATATGTCCTGGGACACTGGCCCCATGTCACCTTCCAAAGTCCCAGGCTGTGATGTCCACAAAACTCTGAATGACATGTCTCCCCACTAGGCTAACATATTCAGTAATAGCCTTTTATCAGACATTGTGGCCCCTGAATGGCACACAGCAACATTTATCACACTCCATACAGCTGGCACCACAATGCACGAGTGGGACTATAGTCCTACACACCTGACTGGACTGTTCTCCACGGCTATGGGGCACATCATCAAGGACGTCATTCACAGAGACATTGTTGGGCTCTGGTCCTTTGATGCCACCCGGGTTGGACTTGTTAGGGCCAGAGCATGGCCCCTACACCTGGTGGACTCCTTTCATACAGTTACCAGGGTAGTTGATGATGGTACGGGAGTCCACACATTCTACATTGTCCTCTCATTGCCTCTCAGCACCATTCTCCATTCTAGTATTGACAACATACACATCCACCTGCACATTGTACCCTATGTCTCAGGATGTTATGCAACGTGGCTTATGGACAGGACACACAATGAGGGTTGCATACCATAGTATCTACTGCATTTCAGTTACATTTGGCATACTGCAGTCCTTAGTCATAGGGCCCCTCATGTTCAGTATATGCTTCACCGAGGTACAAGCTAGCACAGAGGGACTTTCCCTGCCTAGCTTTACAACCCCCTGCATACAAAGCACTTTGATTGATCCACCAGCTGATACTGACTCGATCCATACGGGTGTCACTGTGACAGATACCTCATATGAATATCATGGCCTCAAGCTGCATGACACAAGGTCCATGGACATCACCTTTGCATTACACCATTCATCCACTATCACATAGGTGGTAGTCCCCTACATACGTGTCACATTGTACATGTTTGTAGTACACACGTATGTCACACCCACTCCTGTGATTACCGTATTGCCACTGTGGCATGGATATCCTTCTACATGGCCACACTTATCTGTACTGGGTGTGTAGCTGGTACATAGGCACCCATTGTACCTCTGAACTCAAGACTTCTACACACATTCAAGGGTACACCACCCCATTTAGGGTGTACCTTACACAACAACTACAGCTTTACATACCACAACATTGACACACCATGACATTTATTGAGCTCTGACAGCTAAGGTATGCGGCTGAACTACGGACACCATGCCTGTACACATTTGCATACTACATACTCAGGGGTGACCTCTGCTGAACAGACAGGGCCCATGTCCACAACAATATTAATGGATATACTCCACATACGCGACATACGCAAATGCCACTGTGAGCAACATGCTCATGGATATGTGCACACATGCAACAATGAGTGGGATGTGCTTGAGGGTTACATTCCCAAACCAGACACTCACCATGCTTTGGAACATGACTCCTATGTACATCACGCAGGGACACTCAGTAGCACTGCTCATGTGATACCTCCCTTGGTGTTTGGGAGACACAGGTACGCCAGGGATCACTTCAATGGCTGTACTGTGCAGAGGTGCAGGTAACACATGGCTCTGCTGATCACAGGACACTACCCTAGAGAGGTGCCACTGGTGTGAACACTGTGGTTGTGATTAAACATAGACTTGCCAGACTGCATAGTACCCCACTATGAACCTGTGAAGCTATTACATGTCCTTTGTGCATGGTTGCTTGGTAGCCTTTCCATTATGATTAGCTATCATGCTATTACAATGTCCCATGCCTACAAGCCATATGTATCCTGTTATTGTACATGCCAATAGACGATACCTGTGGTATGCATGATATGCCTGTTATGCTGTGTAGAATATCTGACATATCTACCTACAATACTATACATTACACATATTTTACATAGTATCCCATAATGCAAAGCATACTTGCACAGCGGGACCACCTTAGACATATTATTGTCGTTATATGCCCATACACATTCCTACTGTGACAGTATATCAACATATACTATCCCCGGCTATGGCACATACTTGTTGGACATACCCTACCACTGACGGAGGGTTGTATGTAATTGTTCTGTTTAAAGCCCTCATGTAGCATCCCTTGTGGTGTCTGTGATGTGTACCTTGTGGCCCACTGCTGGATGCAAGTTTCTACAAGCTTAAGTATGCTCAGCAAGACATCACTACATAAATACCTTTTCCCACGTTATGCATTGCGGACACTTTAATTAATGCAAACCAAGATATACATACAGTAAATAATTAATACAAAACATGCTCTACATAAACTTACATACCGAGTGTTCTACATACCTTGTTATCATTACGTACTTTCGTCTCTATCTCTCTCACACTGCTTACACGGGTATTTTGCATGAGCATACGGTTTGAATGTCTGGCAAGTCTTCCTTATATACGTCGATACCTGTAACGTGGTTTCCTGCCGCTTATTGGTGTTTCTGCGTGACTAATTACTTGCATATCAGCTTTGCAGCTACTCCATTGGCCAATTACACGGCAACAGTGGGGTATAATTGACTTCTCCACTTGGGCGTTGCCCATTTGCCCTACCTTCGGGGAGACGGCCTGTATTGCATTTTGTTATGTATAATTGCAACTGCTATGCATAGAGACACGTATACTTTGGATTCATGTCCCCCGTGGATTGTGTGTGACAGCTAGAGTATGTGGTTCAACATGTGGGTGTACCTGTCATCCCAACGTCTGTTAACGGACTATTGCAAACAAAACCTGTAACATCGCCTTTTGTTCCATTATACAATGGCTGCAATTTTGCATGGCGCCTTTAATTGTGTCTCTCACAAGGTATGTTGACGGTTCTGCAGTTGTAATTGACTAACTGGATGTTTGTACTGTTATTACAGTCTGTATTGCTATAGTTTCTAGTGTGGGGGGTGTCAGTGGGTGTAAGTAGCATATACAGGTTTGTGGGGCTTGCATTTCTACATATTCCATATATATGTGTGTGTGGGCTCCATCCCTAATTAAAGAGCTATCAGTTAGTAGACGTATGTTATGGGATTGTACATTGGGCCATTGTTAATTGGTTTCTATATAGTATGCAGGTGAGGTTGATACTTCCATACCTCCAGAATTGCGGTGATATGTAAAGGGATATGTCTACATGACAGCGATCCCGTGTATTTCTGTCCCAGATATTTGCAGTCATTGCGGTTGTGTTGGTAACAGAACCTCTTTGCCATGAGTTGCCACCTTTTCATATGGCCATTGTTGGACACTTCCGGGACACACAGCGGTGTTTACAGGCCAACACATAGCCACAGTCACTACACAGGATAGCACATACTTTTATCCTCAGTACATAACTATTGTTGTTGGACTTTGGCTACTTATCATATTGCATGTAATATTCACGTTTCTTACATACAGGCATAACTATTTAATGCAACGGCTACTTATCATATTGCATGTAACATTCATGTTTCTTACATACAGGCATAACTATTTAATGCAACTATTACATTATATATGGGACATATTAATGTCCTACAATCTCGGACATTTCCCCTTTGTAATGTTTTATGTCAGGACACACCTGCCTAGGGAGGGGATGTCCCTCCTAATGTGGGACAGGTGGTGACCGTATGCCTACGGCTAGCTATACCCACACCTACCGTAATGATCTACCTCCGAGTTGGCACTAGCAGACACATGATGCGAACACATACACACATTACAGTCACATGGGGATGCACACAGCACCCTCAACACACACATACACAGACTACGGCACTCACAAACACAGTTGAACACAGTACCTACGTGGACCGCAACACCGGCAGCGGTAACTAATTATCCATTCATATCATCATACGATTACTCGCGGTTGTACTGCTCTCTTTCAGTCTTTCAGCCTCGTGGTTACGCATGTCGGTATGTTACACATTCCATAGTTGGCGGTATCCTAATTATTTGTACCCCCAAGGTGTTATGAATGTCGTTGACCTATCTATATATATTTGCAGATATCACTGAATCCGTATATATCAACATATATCACTCTATTGCCCTTTCTATCTGTATTAAATATATGTATATATGTGTACATACATATATATATATATATATATATATATATATATATATATATATATATATATATATATATATATATATATATATATATATATATATCTGACAGGGAAAGTGACAGGCAAGCTACACCTTTCATTGTGTACTTGTTGGTGTATACTGTTTCCTGGACTCCGCACGTTTGTGTCTGTACCTGTCACATTACACACCTGCCATAGGTTAGGGTTGCCAGCTGTCCCACTCTGCGAGGGACAGTCCCTCTTTGGGCAGTTGTGTCCTGCAAAATATTTGTAAACATGGCAAATGCCCTGTGATTTTAGAACATACTTATTTCCTATAGTTTATGTAATAATCGCATAAAACAGTTATTCTGTATCTGAACCAACAAACAGAATAAATAAGTAAACATTACAAGAATGAGCTTTTATCTAGGCAAAACAGTGCAGTTCTGCTTTCCATACTGGCTGGGTGTATGTGTCGGCCTGCAGACATCTGACGTATGTCCCACATTAGTCATTTGAAGAGGTGGCAACCCTACCATAGGTACATCTTGCCTAGCAATAGTGCTAGGTGATTCTATACATGATTGCGTGTTCTACACCTGGCAGTGGTCATTTTACCCTTCAGAGCAGGGGTAAATAATGCTGGTTTCACCTGTTCTGGACATCATTCACCGTGATCTGCACGATATTCGGAGTAGCTTATCCCTGTTTTGCGCATATCCATATAGTCATATTTAAACGTCGCTTACCAGCAGAGGGCAATGCATATTCCCTGTAACGTGTGCTAAACATATGATCTGATGACCTGCATCTGACATGCATTACTCGTGCCTTCGGGATTACGTTACATCCCTTTCAGGATGTGGGACCGGGAACATGCACGACGGTCACTGCATTTAACATATGGCCATCTGGTATTTGTACACGTGTTATGTCGTTTTGCATGTGGAGTATACTACGGCTGTTACTCCATACTGCACTCACATGGGTAACTCAGTTAGTTTACATATTGATGAGTCCAGTTAATGGTATGTCCATGTGATGTTTACTGGATGTGCTCTGGCATTGGGTATGTATATCACAGTGAGCTACACACGATACTGTGCTACACCTTCAAACGACCGTGGGTGGAGCATGCTGGGGTGACGAATACCTGTCATGGGTACACCCCTTGCCTTGACACAACATCCATGATTATATTATGTGGAGCCCCTCATTAACGCAGCAGGGACTCTGTGCTGAGTGTCTGCAGAATAGTGCTTACACACATGTGCTCACACAATTGCCTCTGCTCCTCTATGCGACAGTTGTTTACTCGATGTTGTGGCAACAGCGGACACTGTTTGCCACGTTTGGTGTATGGCCTCTGACAATCGGCCATGTACCTACCGATGTACCTGGGAACCTATACACACAGCACCAGCATATGCTGATAGGCGCATGTACTGTTCAGGTGTTGACATTCCGTGTTCCAATAGCTGTTGTGTGTACAATGTTTGAGGGCTGTCCATGTAGGAATCACACAGTGGGCCACCTATACATTACAATTTACAGGTGGTCGTGCTTGTGTGCCATCAATTTTACTGTGTGTGCAGGTGGAGAGGTGTGTCAGTCCATAGGGCCCACACTGTCAGCGTATGTGCTATACATTCCCTCTTTGCCAAGGCATAGGCATATTGGGCATGCCTCCATCTGCCTACTGGGGCTGGCACAGTGTGTTCATGGTCTGACTCCCTCTGTGCCTGTGATGGCCTTGGCAAATACGGTGGGCTATGAGGGCCTTCACCATTTTTCCCTGCTGCAGCTGTTTCCACAGGATCATATTATGTAGCATGGCACATACTATGACGATATGGGCACATGTGCCTGGAGAGTACTGCAGGGCTCCACCAGATGTGTCCAAGCACCGGAACCGTGATTTCAGCATCCCGAACACACGCTCTATGATGATTCTGGTTTGTGCGTGTGCCTCATTATGGCATTCTTGCATGGGTGTGTGTGCATTTCTGATGGGAGTCATCATCCACGGCTCCAGTGCATAGCCAGCATCCCCCACAAGGTGGCCATGTGGGATGTCCCCCCTGACAAATACCTGATACAGCTGTGAGGCATGCCAGATATGGGAGTCATGGTAGCTTCCAGGGCTGCCAGCACACACATCCATGATTATGCCCTGGGCATTGCACATGACCTGGCAGTTGATGGAGTGGAATCCCTTGCGGTTTATATAGCGCCTACCATGCTCACCGGGTGGTGACTTGATTTGTATGTGCGTGCAGTCTATCGCACCCAGTACCTCCGGGTAGTGTGCCACATGGTGGAAGTGATGCATATTGCTGGCCAACTCCTCCTGAGTTCGGGGGAAGTATATATGCTCATTGGCATGTGGTAACATGGCATCCAGGAACTGGTGTAGTACCCTGGATGCTGATGCCTGTGAGATCCCCATTATATCTCCAGTTGGCCTTTGAAAGGTGCCTGTGGCTAGTATTCGCATGCTTACACATACCTTCGTGTCCACTGGGATGGGTTCCCCTCTGTTATTTCTGGTTCTCAGGCGTGGCCAGCACAGCTCCACTATTTGCTGTAAGATGTCCCTGTCCACCCTGTAATGCTCTACTATCTCCATATCATGTAGCCCCTGGTAGGTTACCCTTGGTCTGATCTCTCTTCTCCTCCTCCGGGGCCTGAGGTGGTTGTCGGCATCATCCTCCACAACACCGACAGTCTGTAACACATGCTGCTGAATCACAGCTATGGCAGCTCCCAACATGTACATTTTAAAAGTTCCCCGTGTGTTTACACCTATGGTGCAGTGTTTGGGAATTCACAGGTGTGTGTAGGGTGCTTTCACACTTTATACTATTGTGCTGTGAACACCGATGATGTCATAGTATGTACGATCATAGCTACAGGGTATCTTATGTGTTTTACTACCGGAACTACTATTGTGGTGCCTTTGGTGTTGAATTACATTTGGCTGCTGTGGATTACCTCTTGACTTTCCCTTTACATTTCTGCATGTTCCACCTACCTTTTTCTGGCATGCGTACGGCAGCCTGCTTTAATTTGTACTTTCCTAGACCTGGCGTATCTTGCGTAATGTGTGCTATTGCCGGTCTACTGTTGGTTTGCTTTGCTCTGCTATGACAGATCTCCTATCTTTGCAATCCAATGCCTCCCCTCCTTTCTTTGCATTCCAATGCCTCCCCTATCCTGTTTTGCAGGTTTCTGCGAGCAGACTTGGCAGCTGCCGTCGATTGGCCGCCGTGAGTTGATTGGTGTTGATTGCTCATTAGTATGCCAATTACCCTACTTCAGCATTTCCTTCTTTTCTTCCCCTGACCTTCCTGTTTGTGCTATTGTTCGCGCTGCGTGCATCTGCTTACTGGGTTTCGGGCACGTTTTCATCCCTGTACACATGCGCTTTTGGACACCATGTGTGCTCTCAACTAAACGATTCTATACCTTCCTCCCCACCCCTGTCCTGCAGCTTTGCTTAGCAACGGCCAGGCTAGATTTGCATTGCTCCAATGTGCTTACTGCTATGGTGGCAGACCCCTCTGCTGATGTCATGTATCTCCTCTGAGCCACTCCTTGGTGTTATAGCACTGCGTCGTATGGTTCAACCTTCCTCCGGCGGGACATTTGCGATTCAGTATTATCTGCCTCATTTGCATGGCATTGACTACTAATTCATAGTTAACACGCCGAACACTGTCACAGGCCCTTAGCAACCCTTGCACCTTGGTTGTGGTGTTCCATGCCTACCATTGTGTATTATGGTGTACACCTGATTTGCATTACATTGCGATTTTATGACATTTTTATATATTTTCTTTATGTCCCAGTTTGCGCACACATGCCCTGCGGTTGTACTGTGCATTACTGTGGACATGACATTAAAGTTGTTTTTTAGGTGTTGTGCATCTTTTCTTCTGCCATTGACTGTGTATTTAGCCATTGGCATATGTTAACTTTGTAATACATGAGTCTGGTCCACTTCCATAGCTCTGATGTTCTGTTTGGGAAAATGTAAACCGTGTTTTTTGGTTTACATTTCCGTGGGCTTACACTACACCTGCACCACTTCATGAATCGCTATATGCCTTCATTTGCATGGTGCGACACTGTGCATGGGGTGATTAGCATACCTATGCCGAGGGCTGCGCAGTTCTGGCATACGCCGGTAGTGCACGTGGTATTGGATCGTACCTGAATCGCTCGACGGCCATATTTGGCATTATTCCTCCTACACTACGCCTGTGCCTGGTGCAAGCTTCATGAATCCTGGGGAGCTAATATATGGATTTTTTATTTTTATTATAATTATTATTTTTGTGAAGGAGAAGAAGGCAGAGGTCATGTGCACATTGATGGTATCACAATCTCCAGTCTTAAATTATACAGAGGAGATGAGGTTGGAGACTCTCAGAAAAAAATAATTCAGTTTTACATTTCTGTGTAGATAGATATTTTGATATAATGGAAATGGGAAAATATGGATATATTCATGTGAAAACATTGCATTTCTCTTCCAAGGAACTGAATTTTCAAGCCACTGATTATGAATGTTGCTATTTGACCCATATAAAATCCATTCATAAGTAGTGTGGAACTCTGCTTTTTTAATAGATGTTTGAGAAGAAATGAAGAGATGAATATCTGTTGGTGGTGTAAACTGTGGCTATGGTACTGCACATGTTAGATCATTCCAAAACTGTGACTATGGTACTGCACATGTTAGGGCCTTCCAATACTGTGGCTGTGGTACTGCACATGTTAGGGCCTTCCAAAACTGTGGCTATGGTACTGTACATGTTAGGGCCTTACAATCAGCCTTACCAAATTGGAAGAACTTATTCGGCCTTGATGAAATGTCTTATACCTGATATATCATGACTGACACAGATATCCTGTTGACAGGTACAGAGGTAATGACAGATGACAATGTCAGACTCTACCAAATGTCTATTTCAGTCAGATATGTGATTTGTGAAAACTGCAATCATCTGGTGCCTCCCACCTGGAAGGAGATTTATGAAGCATTAGTGGGTATTTCCATTAAGATTGTTTTTGCTAACAAGTGTTTTCATGCTAGTTGATTGGAAAGTTCCTTCTGAGAAAAAAATTAGGTTTACAGACTGAGATACTGAATCAAACTACTTTGATCTGCTACTTTATTTGATAGCACTTTACTTAGTGATCTGTCAAATAAAAGCAATGGCAGTTCAGCTTTGCTTAATTCGTGTCATGATGGAGACATCTGCTTATACCAGGGATCTAAAACTCATGGCCCTCAGACCTCAAGTAGCCCTCAAACCATAGAGGAGGGAAGCTAATGCACTACTTTTCTAGCTGCACTGCCTGTATTTCTATTTGTTTTGGAAGAGTAGGCCCTTGCCTAAGTTTGCTAATCCTTATCCACCACCAGTGGTTGTTTGAGGTTGAACCCCTGGCTGATAGTTTACTTTGTAATATTATCATACATTTCATTTTGGATTCAGATGAGTCCATTTGTAAATTATTCATTATTTTTTAATTTTCATTTATTTTTATATTTTTATTACTTTACGGAAATTAAACTGTGATACACATATGCATTTTAATTTTGGATCATCAAACTTCAAATCAGGGGCTAGTCTTTGTCTGCCTATTCACATTTATACCAGTTAACAACTTGAATAATATATTTTTCAGTGGAATTTGGGGAAATCTATTTAGCTACTTTTTTATTAATTAAGTGTAGAAATTCTAGATGTGCTGTGTTTATTTTCCGTTAATTTCTATTTTTCTTTTTTTGGCAATTTGTGTTTTAATTCCTGATGCCAAACCTCTAAAGATGCTCAATTCCCTGTTAGACTAATATAAGTTTCTTTTTTTTTTTTTTGCTTTGCTTTTACATTTCTAATGTAAATATATATTTCATTCCAGCATTTGCATCTTTGTATTCTCAATATCTACATTCACCACTGACTGTCTTTCTATCATTCTAAGTTATTTTGACAGCCTACTTGGAGGAGAAACAATTAATCAATGCAGAACAGTCAACTGCTGAACCCATGTATTTGACTGTCTTCTATGTGATAAGATTGCACCCCATACTTTTCCACATATATTTCAACTCATTCTATTATTCATTTCAAAGTTTTTCAGTTTTTTCTGTAAGGTCTTTATTTTATTTCTGTACACCATTTATCTTTGGTGCCACATTCACTTTCTTTAATTTAGTTTTTGTGTATTCCATAGATCTCAACTTTCTATCTGTTTTAAACAAACTTATTTGGCTTAATTCCTGGCTACCAATCAATTCTATAATTGTAGGTAGATTACTGTTCCAAAGCCTCCAGCCTTTCCTTGAGATGAAGATCGACACAAAATCTGAATACTACCATTACTAAACCTACTAAATTTGCTAATTTACTCTGTTTTGATATAGCCATTACTGTAGCTAGGGTAGGTCAATGGGGGAAACGACCCAGGGTCATGATCAGCCATCCAAGCCTGATTACTCATTAGAACAATGTTAGCTTTTAAAAGACAGTATTGCATTTGCAATCAAACCTGACTGCTATAGTGCTCTGCATGGGGCATAGACTACAGCTACTGCTTGCTACATTTTTAAAGAAAAAAGATTTTGATTTCTTTTTTTTTTAAATAAAATGAGAGGATTTAGGGTCAGGGCAAAGTGCAGAAAGAGGACTTGATGGTTAGAGCAGGAGAGATTGTGAGCCTGTCATCTATCTGGCTCCTGCTTGGTATGTCAATAGAAGGACTGGACTTTTTTATTTTTCCTTTTCTTTGCGGGGTGCTAGTTCATGGTACTTGCACAGGGAGCTTATTGTGCCAGCTACTCTTCTGGCTATATATATATATATATATATATATATATATATATATATATCCATCACAATGTTATATCACTCCATTCTCTATTCCCTCAGATTTCATGGTTTCTTTTGCTTTCTTATTTTCTTATTTCACCACCTTTCAATGACTTTCTGTGTGTCATTCCATTTTTTTACTTTCTTCTTCTTGTTCATATCAGTCGGATTTTATTTACTGAGCCTTTTGTGCTCTGCAGAAGTCTCCATCGCCATCCAGTGATAAATAACATATTAATCAATTGAATAATTTTATATGTGAGGTCTTAGTTTTTAAAGTAAGGTAGACTGAACTATCCCACCATCACTATGGATAACATTTTTCCTTTGCTACTCAAGAGGGTGCTTTGTGTATCATCAGATGGACTGACCAACATGCAACTTTCTGACTACATTCCTTTGCAGTGTCTACTATTTAGAAATTAGCATTGGTTTGGGCAAGCAGCATGTCAGTGGCAGCTCTCTAAATTTAAACAGATGCCATCTTACCTGGAAGGGACAAAGGACAATTTACAGTTACTATATTTATAGACATCATAAAAGCCTTTAACATGACAGATCACCAGTTTCACTAATAATCCCTGTCATGTCATGTAATGCAGAAAATGATTGCCAGTGGTTTAATGACTTCTTTCAAAATGTGCATTTACTGTGGAATTGTATTACAGTAGCTACTCTAGATCTCCCCTAGTCAGAAGAGTTTCAGTCTTTAATTCAATCACAATTCCCTGTCTCCCCTTTTTATAAACAAACTGTGATCAGCCATTCTCCTTCATCCTATAATTCTTTGCACAGACGATATGGTTATATGCATGTCAAAGACTTTATGCAATCACATTAAATCCCAATTGTATCAAGACGTACTAAATCTTGGCAGTTGGCAAAAAAATCAGAAAAATAATACTGAACCTAACAAAAAACAAAGTTATATTTTCAGAACATCACACAAATTATGATCTCTGTCCAGATGTTTTCAATTGCATATGAAGTATTGAGATCTGCATTATGTAATACATTCAACTTAGCACGTTTTTTGCACTTCTCCAAACATAATTTCAACATATTAATTTACTGTGGCTACCTACTTACATTATTTAAATATATCTTCTTTATTTAACATCTAAATACTGTTTTTAGATCTTAGGAATATAGAGTTAAACCAGTTGTTTGGGATTTAGGAACTTATGTGAAAAGTGAACTAACTTTTGATCAACACATGTCTATTGTTGTAAGAAAGTCTTAATGTATTACACAGCTTATAAACACAGGGATTGTTGTCTAGGTCTAGGGATGTCATTTTTCTCCTTTACTCAGCCCTCATTAGTCCAATCATTGAGTATAATGCCCCCTTTGGGATCTATATGTCTAGATACATGCAACAACTGGAATGGCCATATAGCTACCTTGCTTTTTTAGGCACGGTTCAAATGACAAATTCACCACCATAACAGGTACATGCAAGCAAAATCTGAGGGTAATGCTACTCAATGCTAGAAGTCTAAACCTCAAAATGCATTCACTCGAGGCACTCCTTAAAATGGAGAACATCGACATCTGTGCAGTGAAAGAGACCTGGTTCAAGGCTCCAGAGAGCACCCCTACATTACCAGGCTATAATTCATATCACACCTTTTAGTCACCTAACTTGAACCGAAACACTAAAGGTGGAGGCGTGTCCATATTCATTAAGGATATCCACACCTCCAGGCTAGTTGCTCAGCATAATGCATCCAAGATTATCTAAGTGCAACTAACTCTGGGAAAGACTGCAATTCAAATTGTAACTTGCTACAGATCCCTCACCATGCCCCAGGATTCCCACTCCTCATTTCTTGATATACTGGAAAATATTAGGGTACAAACCAACACCCTAATAATGGGTGATTTCAACTATCCCACCATTAACTGGGAAAACTACACATGTACCAACTCTTTTGCTCAATGTTTTCTGGAATTCATAAATTCCAATGCCTTGGATCAACTTATCCACACCCCCACCAGGGGCAGCAATATCCTAGACCTGGTCATTACCAACATGGGTGACTGGTGTTCCAGACCAGAGGTCAATTCCTCGTTGGTCAGATCCGACCACAAGCTAATCAGCCTAAACATCCACATCTCGCCTCCACCCCCGTTTAGGGAAACCACCGTAAAAAATTTCTCCAAAGCCAACTTCACGCTTCTTAAGACAGAAGTGCCAAATGTCACAACACCCATGCAGATAGACAATAGAGGTACAACTGCTGAAGCCTACACAAATGCACTTTATAAGCACTTACACGAGTGCATGGATCATGCTTTCCCTAACAGAACCAAGATGTTATCCTCCAAAAAAAGGAAGCCAAACTGTTGGTCCCCTGCCATAAACAAACTCTACAACAGAAGAAAGAAACTGTTGTAAAAATGAGTAAAACCCCATGACTGGAAGAACTCCCTGGTCAGCCTCAGTAAGAAGCTGAGATCCCTCATAAAATCCTCCAAAGCTAGTTATGAAAACAAAATCGCCACTGATTCTAAAGACAACCAGAAAGCATTCTATAGCTATGTCAAGAATCTCAATGGCAACACTCAGATCTGCTCTATGTTACAGCACAATGGCACTAAATATACAGAACCAACTGATATTGCCAACATCCTGGTAGATAGGTTCAGTGCTAACTTTATTCCCCCTCACCACCCAAAGGGCCCATATCTATACTAGAAGAATGCAAAGTTCCTGTGATCACGGCTGCACAGGTAAAAACCACAATCTCCAAAGCCAAGAACACAGCATCCCTGGGACCTGACAACATCCCAGGCTGTGTTCTACATGAACTACAGAATGAACTGGCACCCCACCTAAGCACCACATTCATTCATAGCCTCACCTCAGACTTTGTGCCCCCTGAATGGTGCACAGTGACTGTTATTCCATTCCACAAAGGGGGACCCCGGGAACTACTGCCCCTTTAGCCTATGGAGCCTGATCTGAAATGCCATGCTAAGTATCACCATGGAACTTATAAACAAAGACATTGATAATCTCCAAACTCTGGACCCCACCCAGTTCAGGTTTGTAAAAGGCAGATCATGTCTCTTAAACCTGATTGACTTCTTTGAAGTAGTCACCAAAGCCATAGACGAGGGTAAGGTGGTTCACACAGCCTACCTAGATCTCGCCAAGGCTTTTTACACCATCCCCCACTCTGAAATTATAGATAAACTCACTAAACTAGGTATAAATCCCTATGTCATAAGATGGATTGCCAACTGGCTCACTGATAGAACCCACACTGTAAAAGTAGCAGACTCCAAATCTGAATTCAGACCAATGACAAGTGGTGTACCACAGGGTTCAGTCCTGGGCCCTCTCCTGTTTGGTATCTACTTTTCTGAAGTACAGGCTAACACTGAAGGTCTTTGGCTAACACAGTTCACAGATGAATGCAAACTAGGAGCCATAATTGAAACTCCTAATGATGTGGACATCCACAAAAGGGCCTCACTGAGACAGATGCCTGGTGTCAAAGCCATGGCCTGAAGCTCAATGCCAAAAAGTGCATTGTCACCCCCTTTGGTAAAAGCTCTGTACCCATGACCTACCACATAGGTGGTAGTCTACTTAACACATGAAAGTGTGATAAGAGACCTTGGGACACAGGTGGACAGTCGTCTCTCCTTTGATAATCACATCGTCACAGTAGTCAAGAAATCCTTCTATGTGGCACACCTCATTACAAAAGGTTTCTCATCCTGGAAAAAAGAGTTAATTGTTCCTCTCTACTCTTCACTTATTAGACCCATTATAGAGTACAATGCCCCATTTGGTATGTACCTCACAAGACATCTACACCAACTGGAAAGGTCACAGAATTACTTCACAAAGAGGATTACTGGCCTCAAACAGATGCCCTATGCAGACTGTCTTAAAAAACTCCAGCTTTACTTCGTCGCATATTGCCTACTCAGCGGTGATCCCTGCCTAGCATACAAAGCTATGTGAAACCCAGAGCTGTTGGGCATGCTCCACTTAAAGAAATCTCAATCCCTCCGAGCTACACACTCTAGGGACCTAAACTTTGTCACCACAATATACAGAACATGCTGGAGGGATAGATTCCTGTCCCAGAGACTTCCCATACTCTGGAACAAACTACCTATCTATATCAAACAAAGCTCCTCATTAGCACTCTTCAAAAAAAGAAATCTTGATGATTGGATGGAAAATAGGAAATTCAACCCGGGGATCAACACTGTGGCTCTGCTTGACAGGGGCACAGGAAAATAAATTTCTTGGGTGGCGAAAGTCATGGTACCTTTTTGGCTAGGCTTGTATAGGCTCTAGGGCCGATAGCCTATAACCTACCTATGAACCTATGAACCTATAAAATGATACAAAGCCTAAACAACATGTCCAGCATGTACTGACTCAAAGCGCTGTCACAATACTTGGAATTCTACAGACTGCCAAGAGGTGACGTGTGCCTGGAATACAAGACATCCTCTGACCCATTACTGATGGGCTTACTGCACATCAGTAAGTCAAATAGATTTAGAAATACTCAGTCTAGGGATCTAAGCCTCTTCTGTAACATCAAAAGAGCAGTTTGGAGGTACAGGTGTACTTTGCAGAGAATACTGCTGCTATCAAACAGACTTCCTTTTTACATAAAACAAAGATCAACCTACTCCATTTCCAAATATAACTTAGACCTAAGGATGAGAAAATGTGCCCTATGACTACGCCCTGCACTAGTAATGGACAGATGCAGATCCCAAATGCTTTATCTCATGCATGGGTCCCCTTCTAATTATCTATAGTATGGTTTATTCTCATTAGGGGTGATATAGTTAATATTGACAATGGCATGGGTAAGGCCAATCTACATCCAAATGGGATAGGTTATCTCAAGCACAAAAAGTGAAATTAAGTAGGCTTAAAATGACCCGCAAGGGCACCTACTTAGTACTTATCTATGAACCTATAATCCAAAATTGATACATCCTGTTTAGGGAAAGACACATTGCTGGACAGATCATTGTTATATTTTTATTAAGTCCTAAAGGTGACATTGTTTGTCATAACATCTGTAACCTGTCCTTCAGAGCCAGGGTTGTGAAAACGTTCAACAGCGGAGGATAGCAAAATCTTTCAGTATAAAATTTTCTGGAAAATATCTAATGTTATGGGAATAAAGGTTTGCCCTAGAAGCTAACAATGCATATTTTATAAATTAACCAAAGTTCAAGGAGACACAGTGCTCAAAATGACTATGCAAGTTTCGATCCCTGAAGATATGAATATAGAACTAGCTGCAGAAATGTTTACATAAGAATATCAGCATATGAGAGTCATCATTCACTTATCATGAGTGCAGAATTCTTGTTGCTATGAAGAGTTTTCAATTTCACTGATTAGTCAGGGAGTAATAGCCTTTTTGCAGTGAGTCAAGAACTTTTACAACATGATGGTCTCCCATTCACCACCTACAGAAAATTACCAGTACATACCAAGATTTAAGGAGAGATGTTAACAACTGCAACTGAGTGAGATATTTATATACAAAGTCTTTTAATACTCAGACTTCCTAATGTTGTGTAAACACTTCTGATAATGGCAAGGAAACATAAATGTAGCCTAAGAATTTTAAATCACTGTAAAACCTAACATAGTGCACATTATTAATCTATATATTGTAAAAGCTCTTCCTGGAGTACTTTCATAATGGAATTAGTAGTTTGTTCTTTCATTTCATGATTTAATGTAATCTCAAACCACATGATGCACTTTCAGATACCTGAACCATTTTCCACAAATTATACCATGTTTTAAAAAATCTTTTTCAGATAATTCAGCTAGATACATACATATATATATATATATATATATATATATATATATATATATATATATATGTATATATAACTATATATATAAATAGTGGAATTTTACCATGCAGTGTTTCTTCCAGATTAAGCTTTTCAGATTAAGTTTGACCACTGCAGTTTCTGAATAATTTTATTTGCAGCAATCACAGGGGTATTGTGCAAGACATGTTACAGAAAAAAACATGTTATTACTTTGTGAAGTTGAACTAAAGAAAACTGAAAAAAATAGGCTTTTTTCCTTTCTTCTTTCATAGTAAAACATTTTTTTCCTTGGATTTATAATGTACCTTAGTTGCAAAGAAAAATGCAAAATTTCATGTAATACTATTATGGAGGCCATGGCATAGCACTTCAACACACTAAACAAGCAGAACAAATGCAAATTGTATAGCAGTTCAACACAATAAACAAGCAGAAAGAATGCTAATATTTTTCACTAATTCTAATGGATACATATATCAGCAGAGAGTTACTATGACTGCAATTCAGTTTAACAATCTAGGTATCAAAGTTGTTTAGCAGACAGGCAGGCAGCAGTATACATGTGACATTATTCAGGGTCATGGCATTCAATCATGTAATATATGACACTACTGTACAGTGGGCATCAATCAGCACATGAACCACACTGACAGCACTGTTTTTGACTCCCTACTGGGTGAGGAAAGTGGACCTGTAGTTTCTTCTCTATAAGTTGATAAAGTTGCTTTCTGTTTTACCTGCTCCATTTTATTTTCTGTTGTA
>NC_056729.1:205167489-205172489 GCF_019279795.1 Protopterus annectens
AAAAATGATTGACTTTAACAATTGGCTTAAGTTCTAGTGTCAGTCCAAGGGGATACAATATCTGTCAGCCTGGGAAGACATGGCCAACAGGTCATGCTGGTTTGCCAGAGATGGTCTGCACCTGTCTCCTCAAGGCTTACAGATGCTGGCAAAGGCATTAGCCACCCCTATTATGCCTTTTTTAGGCCGTGTCAAAATAACCAACCTCCCAACATAACAAAGTCCTCTCTAGATAAGCTCAAAGTACTGCTGCGTAATGCTAGGAGTCTAAACAAGAAAATGCACTCCTGGGAAGCACTCTTTACTTTGGAAGATGTTCAGATCCGTGCAGTCACTTAGACATGGTTCAAAGGTGTGGAAAGCACCCTGACCATGTAGGCTACAATGCCTTTCATACCTTCAGACCACAAACCGCGTGTGAAAGAACTAAAGTAGGAGATGTATCCATCTTCATTAAGCATAAGTACACCTCAAGACTCAAGATCTCAAGAGGTGGAAGTTACTAAAGAGAAAGCCCGTGTGCAACTTACTGGATTATACAGGCAGCAGTTATGTATGTATAAAAAATTGTTTTGTCTTTTCAGTAAGAGATTGAGAATATTATATTTAAGGAGAGTATTTGGAGAGTACTGTACTGTGAACAGAAAGTCTTAACCTTGTGATGAGCATGTGCAGGGCCAGGATTGATTAAGATGTTGTTTATGCAGTGTTTTAAAACTACTGAGTTTGTTGGAGAGTTTTATTCCAGAATTTAGCAATGCACTGGTAGTACAGCAAGGATCTTGCAACATTAGTTGACTTATTTATAAATAATAAGAATTTGTTACTAGAATGGAGGTCCCTTGCTGGACAGTAGGGTAGTAACATGTTTTGTAGTGCAGGCCATTTTTATGGATGACGAATGAGTTTGTGTTCTGTAGTTAGTTGTAAATATGTTAGACAGTTGTGCAGTTCAAGCCATTTTAATTGCTTTAAGCTAGAACAAGGGTGGGTCCTATGACGACTAATTTTCTGGGCTTAGAGAACTCTGCAGATGGTAATTGCAGCCACAAAGTTAAAAGACACTTCCTTCTTGGAAGAAAAACTATGGCAAATCTGGATAAGGTCTTTAAAAGCATATTCACCCCCTTGTCAGCAGAGGCACATATAGTTAAAGCTATTGTTTTCCCTGTGATAACATAATGCTGTAAGAGTTGGACAACAGGTAAGGCTGAGCACCAGAAAATTAATGCTTCTGAACTGCAGTGCTGCTTAAGATTTGTGAGACCTCCTTGGACTACAAGAAAATTAAATCAGTCAGTAATTACATGAAGGGCTGATAGTAAAATTAAAATTCAGATACTTTGGCCTCATAAAGAGAAGACAGGATTCACTAGAGAAGGCACTAATGCTGAAAAACATCAAAGGCAAAAGAAGAAGGAAGCACCAGAGGCTAAGATGAATAAACAGCATTACGGAGGTAATGAATGTGAGTTTACAAGAACATAAAAAAGCAGTTCTTAATAGACTGGTCTGGGTGTGCTAAAATCCTTGAACCCAAGAAGATCAGATTTGACCAAACAACTGAAAACCACAACAAGGCTGTCCATTAGTAAGTATATACATTTTTTTTTTTAGCTGTTATTGTGTCATGTAGATCCAATGGATTTAGGGCAGTTCTGATAGGCTGTAATACCAGCATTCCCCTCTCTATTGTAAAATTTAATTCTGCCTGAATTATAAAACTGTAGCCACTGAAATAGACACATGGTAAGAGAACTTTCAGTTACACTGTACAGTATGAGTTTCTATGCTTGGTACTGATGTTGTCCGATTTTAGCATACCTTTAGCTGAGTACAATTACTGCGATAGTACTGACATCTAATGGATTGACGACTATATTAAAACTTGTTTATGGACTGCCTTGAATTATCTTGTGAATGAAGTCCATGGGTTACTCCACATTTTTTTCACCAAGTAAATTAAATATAAATGAGAGCCTTTTTCTATAGGCAAACCATGATGATTGTTTGGTTTTAAAAACTACATATGTTTAATAATGTTGCCACCCTTTCAGAAGGCTAAATTGAGACCTTATGTGTCAACCTAAGATTTTGCAAACTGAACAATGCAACTTTTGCAAAGGACTTGACTTCACTTTTATGCTGAATGAAAGCTAGTTGTTTATGCTGTTTTATATGACATTAAGGTGTTTCTGAGAAAGAATAGCTATTTTATTCAAACATTAGGGGAAATGTATGAAACTTTTTTTGTAATTTTACATGTTTCTTCACAGAATACACTTATCCAAATAGGGACTGTCCTGAACAAAGTGCCACATGTTAGAGGCGTAAAATTTTACTAACATTATTTTGTTTTCTGTATAACTCATCTTGCACAAATGCTATACTTTACATTTTCACCTTCCACACATTTCGCACATTGCTAATAAGGTTTCAATAGCACTGTACTTGTGCTAACATTATTATTATAGCTGTCTAACAGAATATGCCAAAGTATATGCAGGAAATGTTCTATTGTGTGGTTCAAATAAACAACTGAGTCAAGCTATGGGGTTTTGCCAACCTCATCAGGAAATGACTAAGAACAGAATGAGATGAGTAGTGAGGGGTGAGTAAAAATGACCTCATCCACTGAGATTGTCAGCCTGCTTTGAAAAAAAAAATAATGATACACCATTTAGAGTATCCAGTAACACCTAACAGTCATAAAGTAATTATGCTCTAACTATAGCTAATGCCTAACACTAATTTCAGGCAACATTATGGTGTTTAATGAAACCAGAGGAAAGTTCATTGTGGCGGAGGATAATGTCCTGTGCTTGCTTTCTTAAATATTTTTGTCAAAGTATTCAGGGTGTATAACTCAGGATTTTCTCATGAAATCCACCTAAATATTTTTTTAGCAAACTGTTTAATTCCCTTCCATCTCACACACACACATACACCCCCCCTACACACACACACACGTACACACACACATATGCAGAGCTACATTAATAATTTATTAAAACTTATGTATTTCTAACTGAATTCCCAATTTAACTATTTTATCTTTGTCTTTCATACAAAAGAATAGTCTATAATCTCATCATCTAGATTATCATGAATGACATATAGCTGTGTGTGTGAATATGTCTGTAGGGAGTCCATGCATTTTGTAAAAAAAAAAAAAATCAACCTGTCTGAAATCTTGTTTACCTGGAGTTTGTAAAATAAATGTACACAAAAAAAATTTGATTTTGTAACATGTTTTACTAATATGAATAAGACTTTTTGTGACACAGCATGAATAATTAATTATGCAAAACAAGGAAGCTACTAGGTTCATAGATTAGTACTAGGCTAGCTCCCAGTATGGCCATTTTAAACCTAGCCAGTTATGTCATGTCAAAATCAAACTCTGCACTTTGGGTGTACAAAGTAAACACTTTAACCATCACACCAACCTACAACCCAAATCATACAGTTGCTTCTAGCTGTGATACAGAATAAACATGCTGCTCTGTTAACAGTTATCTGACATCACTGACTAACATTATGAATTTAAAGCAGCATGTACTTGGCTTTTAACATCTGATTGATAAGTAAAATCCTTGTTAGGACATAAACATAGACCCATTATCTATATAAAAACAGGCATATCTGTTTAGATAGCCCCTAAAGTAATGCAGACAGTTTGTGTGTAATGTTTTTCATATACTGAGAAAATCTTTGCTATCAACTATATGGCTGAAAGATTGAGCATTTTCCTGTAAAAGAGATGGCTTACAAAATTTGTTAACGTGTTCTCCTATCTGCAATGCTACAGCTACAGTTTTTGTAGCAACAAATGGATGGGTAGTTGCAAAAATGTACACATATGAATGTATACCCTTCGTAATAGTAAATAAACAAATAATTCAATTCCTACAAAAAATGTTAATAATGATTCTGCTCTTTTTTGGTGCAAAAAGTGCCAAGCATTTATCATACCAACAAATATTCGTTGCGAAGGATAAATAAGAGTTAAATGTCTAAATCACTATGAGTAAAATGCACCATTTTGATTGTAGCTGTCTGCAGTCTAGAAACACACTGCATCAAACCATGAACTAAATGGCTGCAAACACAGCCACACCACACACACACACACACATACACACACACACACACACACACACACACACACACACACACACACACACACACACACACACACACACACACACACACACACACACACACACACACACACACACACACACACACACACACGCACAAATGCACATAGGCATACAACACAAAGATACAGACACACATATAAAATATGAAAAAAAAAACTGTATGAATTATCATCCCATCCACCAAAGTTGCAAGATTGGGGATTAAGGTACCTTGAGTTAGCTCTTTCCTTTCTTTAAGTATCTCAGTCTAGTAATGTACCATGTGTCTCTAATTCCCATAGTGCAGAAATGTCCTCCTTTTTGCCAGATCATTTGAAGAATACTAGTTTCTTTAGCATATATGTACATTTTAAGAGCTGTGTTTTTCGTCAAACCATTCTGTGTAGCTTGTAAAATGAGCGTAGCTCCTAATGCAAAAGTACAGCTATCAGTAAAAAGTAGAAACAGTACTCAAAATGAAGCGCTGTACAATGATGGCCAATGAAGTACGATTCTCTGAGAAATAAGTAGCGTAATTAAATGATATGAAACTTATAAAAGTGCAGCATATATATAAAGACTTGAGCTTCAATTAAATGCACTTACAAGATATCCGCACTGTGAATGCAGTTACACTGTAGCAAAATGATGGTTTCAAGGTGTCCAGTCTTTCAAGTCTACTTTGTATAGCAGACTTGAAAGACTGGACACCTTGAAACCATCAGTTTGCTACAGTTTAACTGCATTCACAGCATGGATATCTTGTAAGTGCATTTAATTGAAGCTCAAGTCTTTATATATATCCTGCACTTCTATAAGTTTTATATAATTTAATTACGCTACTTATTTCTCAAG